>NC_056728.1:951674626-951707126 GCF_019279795.1 Protopterus annectens
GGTAAGGCAGTTCACACAGCCTATCTAGATCTTGCCAAGACTTTCGACACAATCCCCCACTCTGGAATTATAGATACACTCACAAAACTAGGTATAAATCCCTATGTCACAAGATGGGTTGCCGACTAGCACACTGACAGAACCCACACTGTGAAAGTAGCAGACTCCAAATCCGACTTCAGACCAGTGACAAGTGGAGTGCCACAGTGTTCATTCATGGGTCCTCTTCTGTTTGATATCTCCTTCTCTGAAGTACAGGCTAACACAGAAGGTCTTTGGCTAACGAAGTTTGCGGATGACTGCAAACTAGGAGCCATAATCGAAACTCCTAACGATGTGGATATACTTCAAAAGGACCTCAATGAGACAGATGCCTGGTATCAAAGCCATGGCCTCAAGCTCAATGCCAAAAAGTGCATTGTCATCCCTTTTGGTAAAATCTCTGTACCCATGAGCTACCACATAGGCGGTAGTCTACTTAACACTGAAAGTGTGGTAAGAGACCTTGGGACACTGGTGGACAGTAGTCTCTACTTTGATAATCACATAATCACAGTAGTCAGATAATCCTTCTACGTGGCACACTTCATCACAAAAGGTTTCTCATTCAGGAAAAAAGAGGTCATTGTTCCCCTCTACATGTTACTCATTAGACCCATTATAGAGTACAATGCCACTTTTGGTATGTACCTCACAAGACATGTTCAACAACTGGAAAGCCCACAGAAATACCTCACAAAGAGGATTACTGGCCTCAAACAGATGTCGTATGCAGACTGCCTCAAAAAACTCCAGCTTTACTCCATCACATATCACCTACTCAGAGGCGATCTCTGCCTAACAAACAAAACTATGTCAAACCCAGAGCTGTTGGACATACTTCACTTAAAGAAATCCCAATCCCTCCAAGCTACACACTCTAGGGACCTAAACCTTGTCACAACAATAAACAGAACATGCTGGAGGGATAGATTCCTGTCCCAGAGACTTCCAATACTCTGGAACAAACTACTTGTTTATATCAAACAAAGCTTCTCATTAGCACTCTTCAAGAAAAATCTTGATAATTGGATGGGAAATAGGAAATTCACCCCGGTGATCACTTCTGTGTCTCTGCTCAACAGGGGCACAGGTAAATAATTTTCTTGGGTGGCGAAAGCCAGGGTACCTTTTTTTGGCTAGGCTTATATAGACCCTAGGGCCAATAACCTAGTACCTACCTGTGAACCTATGTAAACCATGTCAAACCTAACACAGTCCTGTACAGTAGTCACAGAGACTGACCAACTAAACCACCATCCACCAATTAACCTTCAAAGTCCAGTATCCTAATAAACCCACACTTCATAATCAGTACTAGAGAAACAGCACTCTTCAAGCTAGGAAATCATATTTTCATTTATCTCTTTAAAGCCTCCTATTAGACTGTCACGCTGCCAGCCCAACTATATGTCATTTGTGAATATTGATATGATTTATACAGAACTGTATGTTATGCACTGAGCTTCAAGAATGTAACCACAGCATACCCTGCTGGAACATAGAAGATTAACTTGCAGAACTTACGAATAGTTGAGGTTAAGTTACTCTATAGCTGGGCCGTAAACAAAATATGTTATCTCTCAGTTTCAATTCAGTAGCAGACTTAAAAGATCTAGCAAACATTGGAGAGATATGTATTTTTAACACAGAGATGTTAAAATTTTATTAGTTTCTGTTTTAACCTGGGAACTGAAGTCAGGTGACAAAAAGTGATGTCAGCCAGGCTAACCCAGCAGAAAAATGTGATATTAATTTAAGAACTCTTTCTGAGAGAGAGACTGTGCATTTTGTATTTTGTCTTGGACCTAGCAAGAACATCCACTCATCATTAATATCTGCAGTTGCTTTGCTCTTTAAATAAGTTCTTAGAGCATTATAACTCTTTTTAGATATAGATAAGAGTATAGTAAATATTAGTTTAGATTTTTTCTGTATTTGAGACTGTCCTGCAATGTTGTTTTAAAATATTTCCTGTGATTTTGAACTCTGAAGTAACTGTGTTTGTGGACTGAGTATTGTCTTGTTCTTTTATTATTTATTATTAAATATATTTAAATCTTTGTGGCTGATATTTGGGAGACATATTTAAGCTCTTAGCGTACTGGCATATGTATTTGGTGACACTACACACTCCACTCCTAATAGCCTGGTGCTTGGTCAAAACTACCATTTGAATTAATAGTAACATTATACAGTAGGATTGGGCACCCTTTGCTAAGGGCCTTAGACAAGCTGATAAAGAGTTGGCTGGTGGCAGCTGGAACTACCTTGTAATCTGGGCAGAAGTAAGCATAGCTACTAAACCTGTGCCAGCCTTTCCCAGATGTGTGTTTGTATACAAATCAAATCTCAAAGTGTGTGTGTGTGTGTGTGTGAGCTACTTGGGCAGGGACACAAAGCAGTGGTTGGATAGAGAGGGTGCTGGAGGTCTTAGCTTGGCCACTTGGCTGAGATCTCAACCCTATAGCTGTGCCAATGTGGAGTCTTATTAGGGATCTGGAGAAAGAGGGAGAAACCAGTCCCAGACTGACTGTGATCTCTGTGTGCTCTTAAGGGAAATTGTACTTTACTGTGTCTGTACTTGTCATCATCCCAATGTGTACTAGCTAATGTGTACCTAGCTGTTGCCAGTGGTGAGTATTAAGGATCCTTGATTATTGGGCCAGTGCAGGGACATCACATAGACCATCTTAAAAAGTCTAATAAATATTACTTTTATAATCATAATATCTGTACTTATCCTTAATTCCTAAACTTTCTCTTCTTTCATGCCTGTTCTTTTCTTCTGCTAAGATTGTTAGTTCTGACTCATTCTGTAGCACAGAGGGATTGAGCCCTGACTGGTAACCAAGCAACCACGGTTTGATTAGTAGCCCTATAACTGGAAGAGACAGACAGGAAGGAGGGAGAGAGGAGTGAAGGAGCGTATCTGGCCTGCCTCATCACAGGGTGCCCTGATTTTCCTTGTGGAGATAGGGGAAACCAGCACATGCTTGGGGGGATGGAGCTAGGGCTGCTTAAAGATAATGTCTATGACAGAAATGAAGGGATGTTCCCTGCAATCAGCTCACTCCATATCTGTCTGCCACGTCTGACAGAGATGGGGTCATAAAAACAGAAAAAATTCTTAAACAATCCATGGTGGCTCTTCATTCGATCCACACCATGATGAATTCTCATTCTTTTATAATTTATTTCAGTCAGCTTTGCTGCATTTATGGCTAATGAAGTATTATTTAAATTAAGCTCCATGGTTTAATATTCCTCCATTAAATAAAGACTACATAATAGTCTAAACAAAATCCCGCCATCCAGGTGCACTACAAACATTTGGTGCTAAAGATATTTATGTGAATGTCCTTTATGTACATAATTTGTTAAAATATTGCTATTCTAAGTTTACGTACACATCAAGGACTAAGATAACTCATTGTCTGAACTAAACTACCTTCCAAGATAAGTAGCTTATATACATTATAATTTATATATAATTATATCACAATAGAATTTTTACCATCTTTTTTAAATAAAATCCCCTCACTAAATTTCTGCAAATAATTGTTCTTGATTATTTGCACTTATTGGGAACAGCAACCCTCTACAATGGGTCATGTGAAAGCACCACCTGTATTTATAAACTGTAGTTTACTGTGTTATCAGAAGCAATGTCTTTCATTCAAATGTTTTGTCACGGTCATGAAAGACAGTCAGTTTGGACCAGCTCACCTGTCGAGTTATCAAGTAAAATAAATACATAAATGAAGGAGTAAATAATGAGGTGATGCATTTTTAAAATGAAGTTTACCTGTCATGAGCTTTGTATGCTTGCTGTTCACTTTGCAGCAATATTCATCTTTAATCATTCTTTTGAGTTTTAAAATAACAAAATGAATTTACACAATTTTTTATTCTTTTTAAAAATGGCAGCCTCTATTTTACATCACTAGTTTTGACATTGTGTTGTGTGACAATTGTGTTTTACAAAGATGATTAATGTGATGTGCTCATGACACAATAGTTAAACAGAGTCACAGTAGGGGCATCAATTTCCAAGGGGTCATCTTTTACTGACAAACTAATGTGACCAAGACTTTTAAAGTGGAAAAAAAAGCACTTGACTCTGCAAAAGGATTATGTGCAACTGGTCACATCAGTGAGACAAAAGCTAACCATTAGACCCTTTTAGACAGGATTTCAAACTGTAAGTAAAGCACCCTCTGTAATTAATTACCAGTCACTGATAATAAACTGTATAAAATCCAAGAACCTTTTACCTATGAGTTCCCCAGACCTGTCTGTGTTAGAGGGTAGGCTTCCAGCTTATCAGTGGGAGTGGTAAGCATTAGGTAGCCTGTCTACCACAAGAGGAGTGGTTTGTGGCTCTGAAATTATAGTGTATTGGGCATTTGGGCAGTTTTTCAATCCCTTTTAGCTTTCTACTTTAAAAGCCCATGTCTGCATGGGTTTGAGTGCTGCACAGCGCCCCTAAGCTGGGGTAAACTTACTAGTGCCAAAAAGTCATCTCTTCACTTTTTCCATTAGACCTTGCTAGTGCTCTCCTCTCATGCACTTTAATTAGGCTTATTCGCCTAGGACTTCATCAGGCTTTTTGTAGAAATTATTGTAGCACACATAAGGGCTATCAGTACTAAACGTCCTATAACGAAACAGCTCAAGTACTTAGCAATGATGACCATCCCTGCTGGCATGTCTAAAGGTCAGTTCCCTGTGCTTTTCTCCTATTAAGCTGAGGAACTTGGACATTCTGAGGCAGTGTAGCAACTGCCTCATGTACACAGACAACCCTCTCCTCTTACCTCACAACACTCAGACTAGAGAGATGCACTTATATCTCCAAATTGGAAGCCATGCACTCTCCAGCCAAGACCAGAATAGCTGATCAAGAGGAGAAGGTCAACACCTGCACCACACCACATGGAACAAATAGCCCTCCAGAACACCCACCATCACAGCTCTCACATAAAAACACAAACCACACACCCACCTTTGCAGAGGCTCACAATAGAAATCTTCCCAAACAGCAGAGACCTCCAAGGCAGAAACACACTCAACCACCCCAACACAGCACATACCACAAGACATATAGCTCCACCTACACAGTGTGCCCCTCAACCTAAAGCCCCAAGGCAGAACAGCTTGCCCAATACACTAATCATAGGTGACTCAATAGTGAGGTACACTGATGTCCCATTAACTAGGTTGAATAAGGAAAAGGTAACAGTCAGCTGTCTATCAGGTGCCAGAATCCGACAAATAACACATGCACTCAGGTCACTCCACAACAAGTACAAGTATGACTCTGTCACTGTCCATGTGGGTGTGAATGACCTGAGACTCACCTCTCTGGACTACATGAAAAGAGACATTGTTGAGCTGTTGGATTATGTAGCCCAGGCAGGTATGACCCTAACCCTGAGCAGCATCCTACCGTCACCCAAAATGATACAGCAGTACAAGCAGAAAAGGATTGACTTTAACAATTGGCTAAGTTTCTGGGGTCATTCTAAGGGGATCTAGTATCTGTCTGTCTGGAATGACATGATTAATAGACCTCAATGCTTTGCCACAGAAGGTCTGCATCTGTCTCCACTGGGTTTCCTGGCACTGGCAAAGGCTCTTGCCACCCCTGTAGTGGCTTTTTTAGGCAGTGTGTTCCAAAGACCAAACTACCACCATAACTGCTATAAATAAATGCAATCTGAGGGTTATGCTGCTAAATGCTAGAAGTCTAAATCTCAAGATGCACTCACTCAAAGCACTCCTCAAAATGGAGAACATTGACATTTGTGCTGTAACGGAGACCTGGTTTAAAGCAACAGAAAGCACCCCTGCACTACCAGGCTATAACTCATTCCACACCTTTCGGCCCGAGAACAAGGACTGAAGCTCCAAAAGTGGCAGTGTTAACATATTCATAAAGGATATGCACACCTCCAGACTGGTAACCCAGCATAATGCATCTGAGATACTTCAGGTACATCTAACATTGGTTAAGACGTCGATTCAGGTCGTAGCCTACTATAGGCCCCCAACCATGTCCCAAGATGCTCACTCCATGTGCCTAAGCACCCTGGAATCTATTAGGGTCCAACCAAACACTCTCATAGTGGGTGACTTCAACTACCTCTCCATCAAGTGGGAAAGTTACTTATGCACCAATACACTGGCTCAATGCTTCCTGGAATTCATCAGTTCCAATGCCCTAGACCAGCTGATTCTTACTCCCACTAGAGGAAGCAACTTCCTTGACCTGGTTATTACTAACATGGGCAACGATTGTTCTACACCAGTAGTCAACTCCTTCCTGGTTAGATTTGACCACAAACTAATCACCATGGAAATCCTCATCTCGCCCACACCCCCAGCTAAAGTAGCCACCATGAAAAACTTCTCCAAAGCTGACTTTGGGCTCCTAAGAACAGAGGTGGCTAACTTCACAGTACCCATGCCTATGGAAAATAGTTGCATGACTGCCAAATCATACGCCAATGCACTGTACAAACATATACACAAATGCATGTAACTAGCCATACCCAGCAGAACCAAGATGCTCTCCTCCAAAAGAAGGAAGCCAATCTGGTGGTCCCCTGCCATTAGTAAACTCTACAACAGAAGGAAGGAACTACTGCAGAAAAAGGGGAAGTCCCAAGACTTGAAAAACTCCCTTATTAGCCTCAACAAAAAGTTGAGATCCCTCGTCAAAACCTCTAAAGCCAGCTATGAAGGCAGAATTGTGGCAGATGCAAAAAACAAGCACAAAACCTTCTGTAGTTATATTAAGAATCTCCATGGCAATACCCAGATTTGCTCTGAACTACTGCACAATGGTACCTCCTATACTGAGCCAACAGATATTGCCAGCATACTGGCTGACAGATTCAGTGACAACTTTACCCTCCCCCCCCCCCCTAAAGGACCATTCACAATATCAGAAGAATGCCAGGCACCCAGCATTACTGCAGCACAGTTTAAAGCTGCATTGTCCAAGGCCAAGAATACAGCTTACATAAACTACAAAGTGAACTGGCACCCCATCTGTGTGCCCTGTTCACACACAACCTCACCTCTGGCTTTGTCCCTACCGAATGGCGCACTGCTGCAGTCATCCCTCTCCATAAAGGGGGAGCGACTACAGACCCTGGCAGTTATCATCCCATTAGCCTAATGAGTCTGATATGTAAGGCTATGGATCCCATCATCATGGACCTAATTAACAAAAATATTGGGAATCTCCAAACTCTATATTTCACGCAATTTGATTTTGTTAAAGGTAGATCATGCTTGTTCAACCTAGTTGACTTCTTTGAGGCAGTCACCAGGGCTGTGGATGAGGGTAAGGCAGTTCACACAGCCTGCCTTGATCTGGCCAAGGCCTTTGATACCATACCTCACTCGAGAATTATTGACAAACTCACCAAACTAGGCATCAACCCCTATATCATTTGGTGGGTTGAAAATTGGCTCACAGATAGAACCCACAGCATGAAAGTAGCAGACTCCAAGTCAGATTGTCAATCAGTCATGAGTGGAGTCCCACATGGATCAGTCCTGGGTCCTCTCCTGTTTGGCATCTACTTCTCAGAAGTCCAGGCCAACATGGAGGGACTCTGACTGACGAGGTTCACAGATGACTGCAAGCTGGGAGACATTATTAACTCCCCAAGTGATGCAGACATCCTACAGAAGGGTCTCACTGAGACAAATGATTGGTGTCATATCCATGGCCTTAAGCTTAATGCCAAAAAAATGCATCATCATCCCCTTTGGGGAAAAACTCAATTCCCACAAATTACCACATCGATGGGAGCCAACTGAACACTGAAGGCATTATAAGAGATCTGGGGACACAGGTTGACAGCAACCTCTCCTTCAACCATCACATTGCCACTGTAGTCAGAAAGTCCTTCTATGTGACACATCTGATTACCAAGGGTTTTGCATCCAGGAAGAAAGAGGTCATCATCTCCACTACTCTTCCCTCATCAGAGCAATCATCAAGTACAATGCCCCATTTGGCATGTATCTCACTAGATAACTGCAACAGCTAGAAAGGCCACAAAAGTACCTCATGAAGAGGATCCTAGGCGTTAAACACTTGTCCTACATGGACAGACTCAAAAAACTCCAGCTATTCTCTGTCTCATATCATCTAAGAAGCAGTCTCTGCTTGACTTATAAAGCCATGTCTGACCCAGCTCTGTTAGAAATGCTACATCTAAAGAAATCCCAATCCCTCCACATCACACACTCCAGAGACCTCAACCTCATTACCACAATCAGCAGAACATGTTGGAGGGACAGGTTCATAACGCAGAGACTGCCCATGGTCTAGAATAGACTTCCCATACATGTCAAGCAGAGCACCTCGCTGTCCCTGTTCAAGAGAAATATTGATGAGTAGATGGGAAATAGAAAGTTCACCCTGAGGATCACTCCAGTGGCTCTACATGATAGAGGCACTGGGAACTAATGCTGGGCGGCACAATGCCAGGGCACATCTATGGGATAGGCTAGTAGAGGCTCCAGGATCATTAGCCTAGTACACACCTATGAACCTATGATTTGGGTGAATAAGGTACAAGATGGGCTGCTTATAAAAAAATCTAACCTTTCCATTAAACGTATTAAATCTGTTTTCTGTCAGCACATTTTATGGATCATGGCTCAAAAGCACCAGAAAACCTTTTTTTTGTTACTTATTGTTTTCCTGAGACTATACGATTATACAATTAAGATGATGCAGAAATAGCTTACCACCTACAAATCATGTATCACTCACAGCTGGGTAAGGACCACTTAATGTTATGAAGAACCAGTCACTGTACAATCTCCTCATAGCTGCCTTGCCAATATAAAGTAAAAGGTTAGTAGTTTTCTATCTTATCTTTATTAACTAAAAGGTTATAACAATAGAAAAAGTATGTAGTTTTTTAGCTGTAGAAATCAGACCATATTAACTTAATAAACTCCATACGTGACAAAACAGTCTTAGTTTATGTTTTCCTTCACTTCACACCCTTCCATCCTACTTAAATTATATACAGTCCAAGTAACAGCCATCTCTGTCCAACTTATTATCTGTCTTTCAAATGTTAGCTGATGTCATTTACTGTTTAGCCTTTACACACAATAACTGAACCATAGCAGATCTTTATGGTTAACATTATTTTCGATGTATGCAGTATCCAACACACATGTTATTAATCATGAACAACATCATTATGAAAAGCACTCCCAAAAGGGAATGTAGCCTGAGAACTCTGTATACCTACTAATTTAAAAATCCACCAAGCATTAAGCATCTAAACAGTAGCTCTGGTCAAAGGCTTGGCTTGTAAGCAGGTCACAGGCAGGCCATTGTGTTATTACACGAAGTGGTCACTGATGGGGAGATGACAAGAACTGACATTTCAAAGCACACTAATGAAAACAAAGTGATAAATATGTCCTCCGTGAAACATTTTTCAACTAACACATGGTGAGGTCTTTCATAAGCATGTATGCCTTTGTAATGAGATAAACTCCATTTTTAGTGGGGTCATATGGTCTTGCCTGACTAAGTTCTTTGGATGAATGATGCTATCTCTTACTGGTTCTTGATTCTTGTACAACTGAAGGGGATAAAATCTGTTACTGGATAAGATCAAATGTTGCTTTCTAAATGTTTTACTGTATGGCATATTTTAACTGTTTTAGAATCTTTTACTAAAGAATTAAAATACCAAATACATTTTAATCAGTTTAATAAATAAAATAAACAAATGTTATCTTTTCATAAGTAAACACATATCGTGGTGGACAGTGTTGAGATGTTTAATTAGTTCTACAGCATTTTGACCAAAAGAACAAGCTCGTTATATGAATGTAGATTTTCAGTGGACATTACTTAACAACAGTGTAAGGCAATACAATTCATAAGCAGAGCATCATCAGAAATATTTTTTTAGCAACTAATGGAGAAAATGCACAGAAAAATGATTTATAAAATAAATCACAATTACTAGTCAAAGCTGTGCACTTTGATTTGTCAGCCAAATCAGAGTGCCCATTGTAAAACAGTTTATAATAACAGAAAGATGTCCTGCTGCTCTGTTAAGAGTAGCCAAATGGATTATACATATCTTTGCAGAACTTCCCCTTCTTCTCACCTTGACCTATGCAGTACTTCTAATTTTCTGCTAAATCGGGAATGCCACAAATTTCATACTTCTGACTTTTCTTAAGATATGCATAGACACAAAACTCTGTGTGTCTGTTGTCATACTTTCTTTTTGTTTTTTTTACAAGTTGTTTACTACTCAAATATGTGCATGGTGATTGCACAGACATATCAGCATGTTCATTGTAAATAGAGTGTTCAACACACTTGTTTCATAGAATGCAATTTATCCATGACACTAAGCAGAGAACTGAGACTATTAAAAAAAACTCCATGGTATAAGTATCTGACATGTCTATCATTATTTAATGAGTGCAACCTCAAAGTTTTACCAGAAATGTAACAGGTTAACTGCTTTGGTGTAGAGGTACTTTACTGCTGACTTTGAGCATGCGCAGTATCTACCTTAAATGCTCCAGACTACCATAACTTATTTATTATTTATTTCAGTTTCATTACCGGGGAGGTCCACTGGGCTTGGGGGCCCATTTTCAGTGGAGGCCCGGGGAGAAAAGCTCCACAAAAACAACAGTATTTATTACAAAAAAGAGTTCAGACAAAAAGTACAATAGCATTAACAGGAAGCTACAAATAGTCCACAATACTGAAATCAGAAGGCTAAAAATAGCATAAGTATTAACAGTTTCACATAAAATTCAGCAGGAAAAAAGAGAACAAAAATTTATGGGATATTATAAAAGAGAAAATTTACTGTTTAGTAGCTTATGCAAATTAGTATTTTAGAAGAGGTGAGGGGGAAAGGAGGTCAGCCTAGGGTGGCTTAGTAGCTTCTGCATATAGTGCAAAAAGTATTAGTATCTTATACAGCTAGTATTTTTGGAGAGGCTAGAAAAAGGTTAGTTAAGTATAGAGATTAGCCAGGAGAGAAGAAGGAGGATAGTTTGAAATGTGTAGGTTGAGGAGTGCAGTTACATATTCTATTTAGATAAAAGTGGGAATGAAGTTGGGTTTTGAAGTTATCTAGGTTGTTGCAGGTTTTTAGAGAGGAGGGTAGGGCATTCCATTTTTTAGCTAGGGTAAAGGATAAGAGCAGTTGGCCAGCTGGACACTTGGGTTTTTGTACTGTGATCAGGTTTTGGTGAGAAGATCTAAGGGGTTATAGGGTAGAAGAATATTGGAAAGAGCAGGACAGTTAGTTGGGTGGAACACTAATTTATGGGCTGTGGTGAGTTGGAGAAAGGTAAGATGATTGCCAGTTTAGAGAGTGAAGGGAGGAGCAGTGATGAGTGGAGGATTTGGCATTGGTTACAAATTTGGATATTTTGTTATAGCATTGTTCCAATTTGGAGGTGAGAGTAGATGATAGATTAGTGAGCAGAGGGGCACCATATAGTAGAGAGGGAAGGAGGTAAGTAGAGGCAAGGGTTAGTCTAGTGGAAGGAGACAGGAAGTGGTTGTTTCTGTACAATAAGCCAAGTTTTATGTGTGTTTTTTGATGTTTAGCTGGATGTGAGTATTGAATTTCAGCTGGTCATCAATTGTAACAGCAAGAAGTTTGATGGAGGTTACTATCTCAATAGTGGAGTTGGTAAGGCTGGTAATATGGAAAGAATTTTTATCAAGAGATGAGGATTTGGAGGGGGGAAGAGGAGGATGTTAGTTTTGTTGACATTAAGGGAGAGGTGATTTTGGAACATCCAATTTTCAGTGGTTGAAAAGACTGTTTGGGTTAGAGCTTGGAGCTCAGTTTGGTTAGGGGCGTGGCAGATCAGTGTGGAATCCTCAGCGTATTGCACAATTGTAGTGTTGGGGATGGCTTTATGGAAGTCGTTAATGAAGATATTGAATAATAATGGGCCAAGAATGGAACCTTGTGGTACTCCGGTAGGAGTAGGAAGGAAGGTTGATGTTGCTTGGCCCAATTTCACAGCTTGGGACCTGTTTGAAAGGTAGCTAGTGAACCAGGAAAGAGCTTTCTGGCTAAGGTTGAGGTTAGAGAGATGGTTTAGAAGGAGGGAGTGGGAGATGGTGTCAAAGGCTTTGGATAGATCTAGTAGAACAGATGATACCAAGTTACCGGAATCCCGGGCAGAGTTCACAGAATGAAGGAAGGAGAGAAGGGTGGTGTTAGTACTGTGTCCTGGGCAGAAGCCGTGCTGGGTAGGAGAGAGTAGTTGGTGTTCAGTAAGGAAAGGCAAGAGATGTAGGTGGATGCATTTTTCTAGGATTTTGGATATAGTGGAGAGGATGGCAATGGGACGGAAATTAGAGACATTACAGTTCTTGCCACCTTTGTGAAGTGGAAGAATGAAAGCAGAACGCCAGAGTTTGGGTACATAGGATTCGTGTAGAGACCTGTTTATTAGGATGCTGATAGGTATAGCAATGGAATCAGAAGCTATCTTTAGGAAGGAGGATGGGATGTTATCAGGGGCATTGGAGCAAGGCTTGAGTTTATGGAGCAGTTTCTTTATTAGGTCGGTGGGTACGGGTTTGAGTTCGAAAGTGGGGGGGTGGAAAGAGAAGGGAAGATTGATATGAGGGGGGAGGGTTGTTGTTGGAGAAAGTTTTGGTTAGATTGGCAATGGAAGAGGTGAAGAAGGAATTGAATAGTGAGGCAATTTCAGGGTCAGATTTGCTGGAGTCTGGGCATGGGTTGTTTTTTGTACCAGGTCTGAGGAGGGAGTTAATGGAGTTCCAAAATTGTTTGGGATTTTTTGTGTGGTTTTCTTGTAGTTTGATGTAGTAGGACTTTTTATCTGTAATGACTAATTTGGCCAGGTTTCTTAATTGCTTAAACTGAAGGAAGATTGGTGGAAGACATTTCTTAAATCTCATTGGATAATAGCAATAATCCACTCCTGTACGAGGGCAATGCAGGATTTACCCATGTCTGGCTTTGTTTAATAACTCATGCTTTATCCTCCTGATCAAACAATGAGAACTGTGGGTACATCCTGCATTACTATATCCCTAATCACTTACCTGGTTCAAAAGCTACCTCTCTAACTGAAAGTATGCAGTTAAATGGCAGAACTCCCTTTCCCCCTACATTCACAATCCTACAGCCGTAGCCTAAGGCTCAATATTAGGCACACTATTGTTTAACATTTTTATCAACAATCTCCACCAAGCTTTCCAGCAGGGCTCCAGTATGCAGACGACTCCATTATAGTCTGCTCTGCTTATAACTCAGATATATTAAAGCAACACACCCAAGCCACATTTTCTACCGTGGAAACTTGGCTTCACAAAAATCACCTTTCTTTAAAGCCCCAAAAAGACCAAAGTTATAATCTTTACTCTCAAGAGAAATACTCCTATTAATAAAGCTGACTTTGAAATGCTCTCTCTTAACTCTACCAAAATTGAGTGAGTGACCTCTACTAAATTGTTAGGGGTAGTTGATGAAAATCTTAAATTCAATCTTCACATTCAAAACAATATTAGTAAAACCCACAAAAATATTTGGGCTTTTCTATAGACACAACAGGTTCCTCTCCCCCTTCCAAACAAACATTAGCACAATCTTACCTTTTACCATCTCTAAATTATGGGGCTCCTTTACTAACTGACCTGCAGTCTTCCCTGAAAACAAAATTATAAACATGTTATAACAAGATCTCCAAATTTGCCACTAATGGTCACCACTCTTCCCACCACTGTACTGCCCTAAAACAACTATAATGTCTGGAATCCCCCCACCACTTACTCCTCCTTCATCTCACAACTACAAATAAATTGATATATAAAGCTCAAGACTGCCCTTCACTCAGCTCTTTATTCCCCCTCTATAATCCTGTTAGGCCTCTTCGATCTGAATGACAATATCTTATCCAAATTCATAAACACAAGCTACCTGCAAGTCAGCTGTCATACTCCTGGAGCATAGCTAAACTATGGAACAATCTACCTACTTCTATCAACATACAACAAAGCCCTTCCAACTTTTAAACTTTAAAACTGCACTACACAATTATCTTCTCTCCATCTGGATATGTAACTGTTCCAGTACTCACTCAGCCATTACTTAAATCTACCAATTTAACCCTGAAACTGTCTACCCATAGTTTTTGCTAATACTTTTTTCTTTTTCTTCTGACACACTCACGCCTCCTCTTAGCTCCATTACCCTTTTTCCCTCCCTCCTTTCTTCTACCTTTTGTTCTGTGCACTGTTTCTTTATATATGTTTGCCTCTTCCACAACTCTCTCTCTCTTTCTCTTTTTTACTCTTTTCTGTCTTCCTCCCTTCCCATAATGCTCTATAAAGTAATCACTGTTTGCCTTCTAATTAAGTTTTATTATACATTCATGTATTCAGCTTGGTTGTTGTATTTAATGCCTTATCACACTGTTTCTCTTGTTGCATGCTCTGCACTATGTCATGTTCTTGTACCCCTGCACTGTGAATATGTTCAGCCTTCATGTCAGAAAGTTTGTAGCAGGTTTATTTCATTCTTTGTAAATTCTTTTTATGAAAATCTTATGTGCATTTTTTGAACTTCTTTATGTAATTTCTGTAATTTTTTTTGTACTTGTTTTGTTGTTTATTGGAGCTTTTCTCCCTGGGCCTCCACTAAAAATTGGCTTATCTTGACCCAGTGGACTTTCCCGGTAAACAAACACCAATAAATAAATAAATAAAATAAATTCTATAATTTGGGTATTTTGACAGAATGCTACCAAAGTTGATGTTATGCTTCAGAGTGAGCAAAGATTAATTAAATTAATTAAATAAAAGTTGTAATTAAACTTTCCATTTCTCTGTGACTTTGTACTAGAGATATATATGCAGAGAAAGCTGTTCCTCATAGAATACGAATAGCTGACGTTGTGCTTTTCTAATACTAAGCATTTATTTTGTAAGTCAGACGCGATGCGATATTTTACTAAATCAACATGTTATAGTACAGATACCTTCAACTTTAATTCATTATGAACAGTTTATATATTTCTGAAAGCTCAAATAGATTGTATCACAATAAAATGTAATACATGGTAACACCACTTCTGCATTACAGTATTTTCTGCTAGTGAAAACAGATGGAATTTCTGCTTATATATTTTTCTCATTTGTATCTCTTCCAGTTCTGAATCTGCTTTTGCTTTACAGGAAATTACCACCTTTGGGGGGCTGCTTTGTGCGTCTCCAGCCTATCTGCATTCTATATGATAGATATTCTAGATATTCTATATCTATATGATGCTCACTTCTTGTTAAAATAGTATTTCAAGTATATCATTTGACCTGCACAATCTCTTCTCTCACTATTGCTGCTTGTAAAGCACTCATTTTATTTTCTGAAAAATGTTGAACTTTTATGCTCCTACTGTGACTTGTGAGAGATCGAACTGGTGACATGCACAGCAGCAGAAAGACAGGTGCTACAGAATCAAGCTGTTCGGGGGCCTGCAGGCAGCAGATGCAGCTGCTAGACAAACCTATTGCATGAGCAACTTTTCTTCCTATGGATGTCCCACCTTCCTCACCAACCTAGCTGTTGGGGAAGATGATAGTACCACTTCACTGAAACCAAATTCAGTAAACAAAGTGTTATGCTCTTAACTGCAGTATGGTGTCAATTGATACTTCAGAGTCTGTTTAAAATATAAGGTCCATGCTTGGTTAATGATGATAATGTAGGAAGACATAATGGCAATTCTCTCTGACAGGTACTAATCACAATAACGACACAAGGGGATATTGTATTGAAGCACACCTAAGGTCATATATGCAGCTTATCTGCATCACATGTCCTATAGTTATGTTATATACCACTTGCATGTTTCTCATGTTTTTTGCAGTAGTCTAATTGCATTGTAGCTAGTGATGTACTTGTCTGAACACAATATGTGGTGACCTTGTAGTTTATTGTTACAGTTCGTAGTAGAATGTGCAATGAGTATGCAACATGTTACTTATGTATGTGTGTTATAGAAGCATATCCCTGTCTGTGCAGGGTGGCAAAATATTATAGTTTAGAAAAGCTTCAGCTCAGTCATGCAAGCTTTCTTTTGTATTTGGGGTAAGACCATGTACTGTGTTATACTGTACATCATGTGGAGGTTTACAGGCCTTTTATAAAGCTATACTTATGAGGCCACTTATTATAATTCTATATATTTATGATGTTCTTCATCTCACATTGCTGCAGTCCTTACACTTGGGTAGTCTGCTGTCCTCGGTCGGCCCGAATATCAAAGTATAAGGCTGACGTCGGTCAAGGCGCATTAGACTGACATCAGGACGTCAGGGTACAAATGCGCATGACCGACGTCATATCCTCAGTCTTTTTTGCCGCATGGTCCGATGCAGAAGCAGCGTTGCAAGTGCCGTTCGTGCTCTGAAATTTTTCGAATTCGGAGTTTCAGACCGAGTCAAAGTTGGCTAAGTACCCGTTGGGGAATATTTTAGTTTTTTCTTGCCTCAGTGGTTTACCGGATGTCAGAAAAAGTGAATAACTGTATTTCTTGTGGGAAACAGATACCGCATAGAGATTATCATACTTTGTGTATTCCTTGTTTAGGGCCTGAGCACGACGTTGTTGGGTGTCGCTTTTGTGCTAGATTCAATAAGCGCACTATTAAGAGAAGGTTAGATTGTGCCAGGTTAGTCTTCGGGAAGCGGTGCAATTATAATATGCCGTCGGATGCTCCGACGTCCGCTTCTTCGAAGAAGCGCAAAGGACAAAGCAGCTAAGCCCAGGCAAGAAGAGCCGTCCGTACCGGACGCCGGTTCTTTAGAGGTGGCGGTGGAGCCTGGGGTTCCGCCGGAGGTTTCTCTGGAGTCCCAGGGGGAGACTTTGTTATTGCAGGATGTGGCCTCTCAGGAGGCAGGTCAGGCTGAAGGGGCCTCTCAGGTTACTGTACTCCCCTCCCTTCCTAGGGTGGTTAGGCCTTCTCCTTCTGTTTCCAAGGCTTCTCCCAGAGGCAGGCCAGGTTTAGCTTCAGTTGGTGTCACTCCTAGTTCTTCAGGATCTGTGCCCAAGAAGCATATGCTTAAAATGGCAGAAGATTTGATTACTTTGATTAGAGGTTCTTTGCCCCCTCCTGATAAGAGACCTAGGGTGGAACCTGAGTTGGGGAGTTTTGAGCAGGCTTCGGATATTTCAGAGTCTTCGGCTGAAGACTTGCAGGAGTATTCTCCTTATTCTGATTCTGATGTGGATGATTCTACTCCTTCTGCTTCTCCTCCTGAGGATTTTTCTTTTTCAGAGACTCTTCATTCCATGAGGGAGCATTTTAAGTGGGAAGGTCAGGACATCTCTGATTCCAGGAAAAGGCTTAGGGAATTTTTGTTTTTACCCCAGCATAGGCCTTTGGCTATACCTCCTGTTCTGGATGTTGTGGAAGATGTGTTTGCAGAGGCTTCTCTTAATCCTGATTCTTTGCCTCCTGCTCCTGTTAAACCGGATAGGTATTACAGGGTGCCTGAAGCTCATAAGTATCTTTTTAAGAGTCCTAGGGCGGACCCAGAAACTATTAGTCAGGGGCCTAAGGGTGTTAAGGCTTCTGTTGTTAAAAATCCGGTTCCTCCAGATAAAGAGGCCAGGGCTTTGGATAGATGGGGAAAGAAAGTCTATTCTTCTTCCACCCTGGCTATGAGGGCTTTGAATTGCCAGTTTCACATGTTGAAATACCAAAACTATCTACTTTCTCAATTGAAGTCTAAGGTAGATGCTCTGGCGGAAGGTATTGAGTGTAAAGAGTTACAGGATTTAGTACATGTTTCTGAACAGGTGGGTAAGCATTCTTTGCAATGTGGTTTTGATGCTGTACAGGCCTCGTCTAGGGTGGCTGCCACTGGGTCAGTTCTTCGCAGGCACGCCTGGCTGAGGGATCAGAATTTATCTGACCATGTTAAGACAAGAATTTTAGATGCTCCTTTACAATCTGATGTGTTGTTTGGTTCACCTGTTGAGGCAGTCTTAAAGAAAATGGAAGACAAGGCTAAGTCTATGCAGACTGTTAAAGATTTTTTGCAGGTTCAGCCTCCGAAGTTTAGTAGAAATTGGCCTACCAAGGGGTGGACGTATCCTTCTTATGACTCCCAGTCTAGGGGTAGATCTAGACGTGGTAGGGGCAGAGCTCAGGGCTCTTTCAGGCCTAGAACAGGGAGTTCACCTGCACAGTCTTCGGGTGAGGGCAGGGGTCAGTCCTTTCGTAAACAGACCCAATGACCTACCTTTTCAGCTGCCAGAGCCTTCTCGTCTGGCAGCACCTTTGGGAGGAAGGTTGGCACTTTTCAAGGAAAATTGGAGTTTAATTACCCAAGACAGATGGGTATTTGATATCATACACCAAGGTTACAGGTTTTATTTCCATACCTTGCCTCCTTTCAAAGGCATGTCAGACGTTCCTCCTCAGCAAAGAATAGAGGCTCACAAACAAATTTCTCTGTTACTTCAAATAGGGGCCATACAGCCAGTCCCTATACCAGAAGTGGGCCTAGGATTTTATTCTCGCCTGTTCCTAGTACCAAAGAAGGGGAACACGTGGAGACCAATTTTGGATTTATCTATCCTCAACACTTATCTGGACATTCCCAAGTTCAAAATGTTGACGTTACAACAGCTTTTACCTCTACTGGGCAAAGATCATTGGATGGTAACTTTGGATCTCAAGGAGGCTTACCTTCATGTTCCTATCAGACTGAGTTGCAGGAAGTATCTGCGTTTTCGGGCTGGGACTTCTCATTATCAGTTCTCTGCATTGCCCTTTGGCTTATCTACTGCACCCAGAGTGTTCACGAAAGTTCTGGCTCCAGTGATAGCTTTCTTCAGGCTAAAAGGAATACAGATCTATCCTTATTTGGACGATTGCCTGATTCTGGCTCAAGGAAGGGACGAGCTTCTTCATCATTTGGAATATGTGATAGCAGTGCTAAGATGCCTGGGGTATTCTGTGAACGAAATAAAGTCCAGTCTAGTACCCTCTCAGGACATGTGCTTTCTGGGTGTGAGACTGAATACAGCATCCCAGATGGCCTTTTTGACCCCGGACAAACAAAAGAATCTTTCCCTTTACTTTCATCGATTGTCTCATCAGTCCAGGCTGACTGCAAGGACAGTCCTTCAAGCCTTGGGGTTCATGGCATCTTGTATTCTGGTGCTTCCCAATGCCAAACTGCATATGAGGAAGCTACAATGGTATCCCAAAATGTATGGACACAGCACTGCCAGGATCTGGACACTGTCATTCAAATAATACCTTGCATTCGAAAGGAATTTTTGTGGTGGGCTCAGGAATGTCACCTAAACAAGGGACTCTCTGTGACCCGGCCAGAGGCGAGTCAGATTCTAACGACAGATGCCTCAGACAAAGCTTGGGGAGCTCATCTAAATGGAAAGTGGATACAAGACAAGTGGCCTGCCAGACTACAACATCTACATATCAACTTGAAGGAGATGTTAGCAGTCCAGTTTGCATTAATAGCTTTCAAGGATTTACTTCTTCCAGGGCAGGTGTTGATTCTAACAGACAACACAACTGTCATGTGGTACATCAACAAGCAAGGGGAACACATTCTTATCCTCTATGCAGGCAAGCAATGATTTTGTGGGAGACTGCTCTCAGTTTACAGCTAAATCTTCAGGCAAGGTTTCTGCCGGAGCACAGAACTCCTTAGCAGATGTGTTGAGCAGGCGAATTATGGATCCCCACGAGTGGAAATTGGATCCTCATGTATTTCAGAAATTGACAGTGTCATGGGGAACTCCAGACATAGATCTGTTCGCTTCTCCACTAAACCACCAGCTGCCAAAGTTTTGCACAAAAGGTTTCATCCCACAGCTTGGAAAGTGGATGCTCTTTCTTTCAATTGGAGCAATCTTCATGTGTATGCCTTTCCACCTCTGCCTCTCCTCCCAAAGGTACTTCTAAAGGTCAGACAGGACAAGCCAAGGATGATTTTAATAGCTCCAGATTGGCCTCGACAGCACTGGTACCCATTACTGAGAAGTCTGGTACGGAGCCTCCATGGCCTTTGCCTTGATTCCACACCTGTTGTCTCAGGAGGACAGTCATTTACTCAATGTCAAGCTTCACTCTCTTCACCTAACAGCCTGGCATATTCTGTTTTGAACCATAGAGGGTCTCAACTTCCACAGCAAGTTTTGAATGTTATTTTGGAAGCTAGAAGGCCTAGTACAAGGAAAGTGTACGCAGATAAATGGAAGAGATTTTTATTTTGGAGTGCAGCAAAGGATTTTGATGTTTCTGAGCCTAATTTAAGTGTGGCTCTTCAATATCTTACTGAGTTACTGGACAAAGGTTTGTCCTTCTCTTCTATTAAGGTTCATGCTGCAGCAATTTCGCTCACTATGACTGTGACCCACCATTGTTTTCTCATCCTTTGTTCAAGCAATTTCTTAGAGGGCAAAGAATATAAGACCCCACGTAGAGCTCCTACTCCTGCTTGGGATCTCAATTTTGTGTTGGAGAAACTCACTCTACAACCTTTTGAGCCTGCAGCTACTACTGAGTTGAAATATTTATCATGGAAGACTGCTTTTTGTTGGCCATTACCTCTGCAAGAAGGGTTTCTGAATTGCAGGCCCTTATGGCGGTTGAGCCTTTCTTAATTTTCCATAAGGATAGGGTATCTTTGCGTACTAATCCTTCCTTTATGCCTAAAGTGGTTTCTAGTGTGGCTTTAAACCAGACTATTCATTTGCCTACTTTTTATGCAAATCCCCAAAATAAGGGGGAAAAGATTTTGCACACTTTAGATGTACACAGGCAGTTGCGATATTATTTGAGCAGAACTAAAGGGTTCAGGCAGTCTCAGCAGTTGTTTGTTTCTTTTGCTTTGAGTTCTCAGGGCAAGCCTGTGTCAAAACAAACTATTTCTAAGTGGATTGGGTTTTGCATTGCTTTCTGTTATTCCCATCATGGCAAGGAGATTCCAGCTGGGATTAGGCCTCATTCCACTAGGGCTACTGCCACTTCGACAGCCTTTTTAAGGGGGGTGGCAACTAAAGATATTTTGGAGGCAGCTACTTGGAGTTCAGTGCATACTTTCTCTAAGCATTATCACCTTCCACTTTACTCTAAATCTAGGGCTGGTTTTGCCACTGCTATTTTACAGGGCATTTTGGCAGCTCCTGCTTCTTTATAGTTTTGCCATCTTCCCTTACCTCTGCTTTGGGATTCTACCCAAGTGTAAGGACTGCAGCAATGTGAGATGAAGAACATAGTACAGTTTTGTACCTACCATAAATGTAGTTGTTCGAAGATCCACATTGCTGCAGTCCAATTTACCCTCCCTCCTTCCCCTCTGTAGTTAGAGGTGGTTGTGTGGGTTGGGTTGTAAATATTGTGTATATTGTATATTTTGTACATATTATTAGTGCAAGGGTGGTTGGTTGGTTGTTTGTTGTCTTTTGGTTTTGACCTTTCTTTTTAGGGTCTTCTGACATCTGGGGCAAGAAAAGACTGAGGATATGACGTCGGTCATGCGCATTTGTACCCTGACGTCCTGATGTCAGTCTAATGCGCCTTGACCGACGTCAGCCTTATACTTTGATATTCGGGCCGACCGAGGACAGCGGACTACCCAAGTGTAAGGACTGCAGCAATGTGGATCTTCGAACAACTACATTTATGGTAGGTACAAAACTGTACTTTTTGTTTTGTGAAGGTATTGAAATATTCTATTTATTTGTATATACTATTCTGTTATACAGAGGTGTTTTTGCAGTGGGTACCTTAGGTCTGTCACGTGTGTGTATGCAGAACTGTGTCTGTTAAGAGATGACTTTAGTCTGGCTTACAAGGCATTCTCTGACTCACTAATGATGTTTTTACTGCACTTCAGCAAATCAAATGGCATCAGAAATACTCATTCTAGGGATCTAAACCACTTCTGCAACATCAGCAGAATGGGTTGGAGGGGCACATATATCTCACAGAGGATGCTGCTGATGTGGAACAGACTCCCCATCCACATAAACAAAGTTCATCTCTGTCAACATTCCAGCACAACTTGGCTCTATGGATGGGAAACAGAAAATGTATCCCAAGACTCTGTACTATTAATGAATAGAGGCAGTTCCTAAGTGCTTTATCCCATCTCTGAAATTATGTATGGCATGATACCAGTTATTCTCATTAGGGTTAATACATACTTATCGACCACGTGATAGGTAAGGCCACTCACTAACCAAATTGGATGTTTTAATTCAGGCACATTGGCTAGGCTTAAATTGGCCTGCAAGGGCAACTAACCAAGTACTAACCTATGAACCTATGTATTTTCCCTCATTAAACAGATCATAAATCCATGATATTTTCTTTTAAAACTGACATTACTTCCACCTGCAAATATCTCAAATGTTTTCATTTATGTATGATTGCTTATGTCATAAGTAATGGTTTAATAAAGATGTTTCTTGTTTAAAAAAAGGGCAGGAATTGAATAATTTATGTAATGTTGCTA
Organism: Protopterus annectens; assembly: GCF_019279795.1. NCBI lineage: Eukaryota > Metazoa > Chordata > Ceratodontiformes > Protopteridae > Protopterus > Protopterus annectens. The sequence goes on from NC_056728.1 coordinate 951,697,251, forward strand.
AGATTATACAATATATAGCAATATGTGAAGCATGTTTGTTAATTTTAACTTATTAATGCAGTTTGATTACTTTTAAATAAATGTAAAAGTGCCTGTGTCACAAGTGATAATTCAATAAGTGTTTAAAAAAAATAAAAGGATTTGGGACTCCTCAGAAGCAAAATATCTTCAACTAGTAAATGACACAAGTAAATTCATCTGTAATCCTTCCCTGACTGACCCCATTATCAGAGCTGCTGCCTATATATCTGATTTCTATTCAAATTTAAATAGCTGTATTGAAAAGGCAGTCCCTGTTTGCACCAGATGTACTGGGAACTTTAAAAAAAACATTTTGTGGAATATCCTTGTATATATGTGGAAAATTTTCTTAATGGTTTTAACAGTTACATTCTACCACATTAAGAGATCAATCTAGCAATCTAACAAAGGTTTTAAGGAATACTGTACGTTAGGGAGCTTAACACAGAATGTAAACTAAAAATAACCCCTGAAAACAAAAGTATGTACATATTCTTCTTTAGCTATGTAAAGGTTTTAAGAACTAACACTCAACAGTGATCTGAGTGTATCTATAACAATGCTGGAATTCATGTATTAAGAAAATAGCTAATATTCTCACTTACTAATTTAATTCCAGTTTTACAACACCCGGAGTTATAACTGTTCAATAGATACCTCAATCCCTGCTACTGTCTGTAATCCATCCATCCATCCTCAATCCCTTTTATAATGATTATGGGGAAATCCGCCATCCCTCTCAGAAGTTGTAGTGACATGCTAGGTTGCCTGATTATTAATGTCAAATATGGCCTGTCTGGATAATCTCTGAAACCTCTTCAACCTAAACTTCTCCATGAGTTGCTACTGAACAGTGGAAAATACCCCTCATAACCACTAACACAGGTGGCTATAGACCCATCAGCCTCACTAGCATCATATGTAAACCTATGAAACACATAATTTCTGGCCTCATAAAATTAGACATTGAGAAACACATATTCCGGACCCTCGTCAATATGGCTTTGTCAAAGGTTGGTACTGCCTCCTTAACCTTACTAATTTCTTCAAAAAGTCAATGACGTAGTGGATAGAGGCTGTGCAGTGCATAGAGCTTGTCACTACCTGACCAAACCCTTTGATATTATTCCCCATGCAAGTATTCTAGACAAACATGCATATCTGAAAATAAATCCATATGTTGTGCAGTGGACAGGGAATTGTCTGATTGACAGAAGACATCTAGACAGAGTTGGAAATGCAACTTCTGCAAGTAACAGTTTTATCAGTGATGTTTTATAGGACTCTGTGTCAAGTCCTGTTGTATGAGCCAGTAACTCTGGCATGTAGTTATCAATATTTTCAGATGACTACAACCTGGGTGTTGTTATTCCTTCATCAGCTGATAGACAGTCGTTCCAGGAAGGATATACAAATACTATACAGAAGAAATGGTGCAAGGATAATGGTCTCACACTTTTAGTGTAGACAAGTGTAATACAGTTCAATTTGGTAAACAAAACATTTTTGCACCATTCCTCAGAGATAACAGACCCCTCCCAATGAGAGCTCTGCTAATACTCCTTACCGTCTAACCATTGTGTCTCCACGGTAGTTAGGAAATCCTTTTATTTGGCCAAATGAATATACACTGTATTAACTTTAGATCCAGAGACATCCTACTTCCTTTACCAGTTTCTGATCAGATCTATAATTAAATATGATGCCCCATAATAAACTTAACACTCAGCTAGAGAAACCTCAGAGATTAACTAAAAAGATTTCACACCTTGGTTATTGTGAGAGTTTAGTTAATATATAAGGCTACTTCTGCATTTATCCTGATTTTACTCTTTGGAGGACCAAATAAAGTAGGCTCTAATGGAAATATGCCAACAGTTTGTTTTTTTTTTTTGATAAAATGCAGTGTTGGCTGTATTGCCTCTCACTTTCAGCAATTAAGTTATGGAATTTTTCAAGCTACATTTCCATCCACAGTAAATAAACATAACAAATGCATGTAAAATACTTTTAGCAATGTGCATCATATGGAACATTTTTTTAAATTTGTGAGCTTTTGTCTCTGAAAGTTGTGTAGTTTCCCATCAGTTTATGAGATATACAAGCTCCGTTACTCCAGTTCGTGTCTGTTCACAACAGAGGTAACACTGCAGTAATTATCACAGGCCTTGCTTTAAATTTCTGATTAGCAGTGCGCTAATTCCCTGCTCCATATGTTTACAGCGCTATTTCCTCACACCACTTTTTTAAGCAGATGGAGCTTATTGGCAATGATTTCTGTAGCAGAATAAAATAGATATTTCTTCCATATAATTGTTTAGGTTAGATAAAATAGTGCACATGTTTTGCCTGTTACCCTTGAAACATTCAGCTTCTGTCCGGGCCCAGTAGCTGTTAGCATTTTTATCTCATTCTGTCTTTAAAACGGCTTCAGTAGCAAAAGCTATCCTGTCTGGAAAGCAAAAAATGGTTTCCAAACATGTCAGAGGCATCTATTTTCTGATACGATGACCTCATTTGGATTCAGTGCCATGCCCTTTGTACAACTGGAAACACTCATTAATGACAATAGGCAGCAAAATGGCCTTGAGCCAAAAGATATTACAGTATAACAGCTGTTACTCTCACTGGACGCAGTGCACATCTGACCTGCATGCAGCTGCTGTCGTTTTAATGGGTGCTTATGTCTTCAGTGAAAAGAGATTATATGAGAGATTTATTTTTCTTGTTGCCTTGGCAGAGCGACATCATGCAAAGCCATGTTGTACAAATAGCATTACGTTGTAATTGAGAGGCTAAAACCATAATGAGTTGGAGGAATGCATAGGGGAGATGAAGGAACTGTAACACCAGTGTAGCATGTAAGCATACCGCAGTGTAACACTAGTGTATCATGTGAGCGGGTCTATATTACGACACCGAAATGGCTAAATACCGAATGCCATTTCAGCAACACATAAAGAGTGAACTACAGGTTAAGCGAAGTGCCAGATCATCGATTTTTTTTCCTAGGGGGGAAATAAATCACTTGGCCGTCGCTGTGAATTTGCAGTTTTCCCCACTGTAGTGCGATCTTGGAGTTGGTATATTTAGTTAGGGGGGTGGGGGGCACAGCCCCCACTTTGTAATGTTTGAACTGGTGTGTCGTGCCTGGTTGATCTACCGATTTTTTTTTTCCCTAGGAAAAAAATCAGTGATCGGGCCATTCGCTTAACTTGTAGTTTGCTCTTTACATGTTGCTGAAACAGCGTTCGGTGTTTAGCCATTTTGGTGTCATAATATAGACCCATGTAGCATACTGCAGTGTAACACTAGTGTATCTTCTGAGCATACCCCAGTCCACAGTGTAACACTAGTGCATCATGTGAACATACCGCAGTGTAACACTAGTGTATCATGTGAGCATACTGCAAAGCACTACACATTAGGGGGAGTTTGAGTTTACTTAAATAGCGGCCTTTTCTACATAGAAAAAAGTTCACTGATCCCACAACAGAAGCATAGCTAGGATAGGGTGGAGAGGACAGCTGTGCGGAGTGCAAAGTATTAGGTGAGATCACAGATCAGTCTTCAGTGCATAGTCTGCATGCTGACATATAGAAATAAATGCTGGCATTGCATTTGTGGTCAGAAATGAAACACTGTAGAGCTCTGTGTGTGGCATATATTCTAGCAGTTACTTAGGTTAAATGTAGCAGGTATTTTGTCACAGTTTAAGTAGAAAATAACTTTTTTCCTTGTACTCCTCAACTTCAAGTGGAGGGGACACCTCTGTCCCAAAATGAAAAAAAAAACACAGTAAAATATTGGACATAAATTGTTACATTTTTCTTTACATCAACAGCATAAATTAAGATTTATGCAGCATTTCATCCATGTTTTGTTTGACGGAAACTTCCTGGTATTTGCTGCAAAGGTTACATTGCTGGATTCAAAACATTTCTATGGCAACTGGATATACACTGATTAATGTTTGCAGACAAGAAACAGCTGTCCCAAGAACTCTGTCTACTTCTCTGTAAGCTTGGTTACCTAGAATCCTTTATAGAGTATTTACTTTATAGAGTATTTAGTGAGCATGTGTTCTCTTTGTCCTATGGCCTATGTACTATAATGCTCCCAAACTTATGTCTAGAATAGTGTAAGGAGAGACTCGCACACCATTTGGCCATCATCAATCACTGATAAGGATTTATTTTAATTTCTGCTCCCATTTCTTAAGGTGTTCCTTTAGTATAAAGTTGTAATACATACAGATGTTGACTCACTGATGTTTCTGTGACATCTCTGTTATATTACAATGTGCAGCTTTCATCAATCAGTGTTATCTTACAATGCTCTGCCTTCATCCTTTTGTTATCTTATCTTATATGTTATCTTGTTATCACCCAACAGACTTTCCAAACTGTTGAAACCCATTTCTTAAAATGATGCTTAATCCTAAACCCCAAGAAATCCAAACTGTTACTGTTCTCCCCCACCCGGAAATCCTCCACTCTCAACTTCTCTGTCTTGTCTAATAATGGCACTATCATATCACCTGACCCCACTACCAGGCTCCTCGGAGTAGAGATAGACACTAACCTATGCTTTGACTATCACATCAACAACACTATAAAATTAAAGCTAGTCTCCCTGTATAGAATTAAACCATTCCTCACACCACTTACCAGAACTTCCATTGCCCATTCCCATCTGATTTCTTCCCTCCTTTATGCCTCCCCTATTTACACATACCTGTCCAAATCTAACCTCTACAAGCTGGCTGTTGCCTATAACAGTATTGCCAGATTTGCCTCTGGCTCTACTTTTATAACCCACCACTGCATAAATTTAAAGCAATTAGGATGGCTTGAGCTGCAAAATCTGATCTTATATCACCAGCTCTCCTTAGCCCATAAAATCCTCTACAAACCAACTAACACCCCTTTACTCACCTCCCTTATCACACCTTACAGCAACCTTAAAAGCCTACGTTCTTCTAACAAACTTCTTATATCTACTTGCAAATCCAACAATTTGGCAGGCAAATCCTTGTTCTCAAACACAACAGGCAAAGCCTGGAATTCTCTTCCTGACGACCTCACTGTCAGCTCTTCTTTTCCCTGTTTCAAATCCCAACTCAGAACTCACCTCAAAACTCACTGGCTCTGCCCATGTACTAACCCTGACTAGTTTTCAGTGTCCCACTAGTACTCTCTGTTCTCCTTCAAACAAATCTTACGCTAAATCTTTTCTATTCTCATGCATAATTTGTATTCCCTTAGTCTGTATTTAATTTATAATTGTTGCTTCTGTAAGAACATGCTATTGATAATATGATACTTATTTTATTTTTTTCTCAGTTTAACTACTAAATTTGTAAAGACTGATTTTAATGTCTGTATTTGGAGCTTTTCTCCCCGGGCCTCTGCTGAAAATGGACTTATATCCAGCTGGACCAGCCCAGTAAACAAATGTAAAATAAAATAATAAAAATAAAAATCTTACTATCTTCTACCTTCATTCCTCCAATGTATTTTACAATGTTCTGCTTTTATCCCTCCATGTTATTTTATGTTCTGGCTTCATCCCTCTTTATCTTATTATGTTCTGCCTTCATTCCACTGTTATCTTAATATCTTCTGTCTTCATCTTTCATGTTATCTTAATGTGTTTCTGCCTTCATAGGTAGGTACTAGGCTATTGGCCCTATGGCCTATATAAGCCTAGCCAAAAATATACCCTAGCTTTTGCCACCTAAGAAAATGATTTTCCTGTGCCTCTGTTGAGCAGAGCCACAGAAGTGATCTCCGGGGTGTTATAGGTTCATAGATTTATACTGGGCTAATGACCACCAGGATCTTTTCAAGCCTAGCTGTGCAACCCAACCTAGTTTTGTCCCCAAGTTCCTTGGATGCCTACATGGTGAGGTATGTTAGTAAACAGGTAGCTAAGGGTTAAGTGGGGATTATGTTAGCTGAGAGCCTGAGACTGATTTACTTACTGTCAACCTCTCTCTGTCAGAGACATGGGGGCCAGACTGGGGGTGAATTTGCAATTTCCCATCCAGTGATTATGGCTTCTTTTGAATAGGATCAGGGATGAATTCTGCTTCATGTAGATGGGGAGCTTATTCCACAGTGCAGGAATCCTTTGAGACACATATTAGTCTCTCCGGCATGTTCTATTTATGTCACAGGCAAAGTTCAGATAATTGGATCTGTTGGTGGTGGTGCTGCTTGTTTTGCAGATATGCAAGAGATCCATCAGAGTTGGATATGAGGATGCCTTATATGCTAAGCATACATCACGTCTCGGTAACCTCTAGGAAACTGAATGTAGAGAGAGGGCCTTAAAGCGATCTGGGTAGGACAATGGTATTCATACCCTGGATTCTCCTGGTGAGTAAACTTTGAGGATGTTCAGCTGTATGCCAAAGGGGCACTGTACTCAGTGATGGCTCCGATAATGGCTGAGTAGAGAGATATTATAACTTTCTTGGACCTGGATGGCATACCTTTGCTTATGAGGTGGGCAACATAGAATGACTGAGATGATCAAAGGCCAGATTACTGTTCACATATGTTCCCAGGCCCCTAATTATTGAGTTACCTCTTAGGGGTGTTTTATCCATGGAATATTTACCTTGGGTGGACATTTTCCCAAGGGACACTATAATGCATTTGTTTACATTGAGTTTTAATCTGGAACTTTGGCAACAGTCATTTGTTTGTGTTAGACACTCTTGTAGGATGTTACTGTTGTGGAGAGAATCTATGATAGCTCCCAATTTATACTCATCTCAGAAACTTGGAAAGCCAAGTGTCTTTCACATTAGCTTTGACTTCCAAGTAGATGCCAAACAGGACACGACCCAACATGGAACCCTGAGGTTCTCCTCTTGTGACCAGTCTCCTGGTGGAGGTTGTCTCAATCTATCATGACTTCTTTGATCTCAGTTATGAGTCAGCCAGAAATCCAGTGAGTGATGTAAGGACTTATGCCTAGTTCTGTGAGTTTGACAACAATACCTCAGTGGGGTATTATGTTGAATGCCTTGGCCAGATCAAGGTAGGTGGTATGCACCATTTTTCCCCTCATCCATACCCTTGGTAATGCTCTCAAAGAAGTACACCAGGTTGAATAGGCAAGACCTTCTCTTAAGAAAGACAAACTGGGATCGGTCCAACGTCTATAGATTGCCAATGTTCTTGTTGATAATTTCCATGGTAAGTAATTTCGAGACTTTGCATATCAGACTTGTCAGACTGATGGGCCTGTAGTTCTCAGGGCCTGTTAATGGTCCAAATTAAGAGAGATGACCATTGCAGCCCTCCACTCACCTGGCTTGTAACTGTTTTAAGGCTGTAGCTGAAGAGTGCCTCAAGTGGCCCTGCCAGGTTTTATTTTAGGCTATTTAAGAGGCAACCGGGAATATTGTTGGCACCCAATGAAGCAGTGATTTTGGCCTTAGTGAGTGCCACCAGGCCCTGTATCCTATTGATAGCTGGTGGGATATGCAGGGATGGAATGTACAGGGGTTAGTGGGGGGGGAGTGGGGGTGAAGTTACAGCTAAATGTATCAGCTAGTAGATTTGATATGTCAATATGGTAAATGAAGGTTGTGCCATTTACCACCAGTTCTCTACACTGCTGAGCATTACCTTTAAGGTTGCTGACACAACTGAAGAAGGTCTTGTGATTGTCCTTAGCATGGGAGCCTATCCTGATCTTGTAACTGGCCTTGTGGACTATATTAGATCTCTTAGTTTCAAAATGTTGTTGAATCAGAGAGCTTTTGTCTGTATGAGAGTTGATTTCTGATTTTGGCCATGATTTTTTTTCAATTGTTTTATACTCTGTTAAGGTAAGGATTCCACCCAGTTTATTTTTGGTGTTAGATCTGGGCTTACTTCTGGTAGATAAGGAAGCCTCATTTGCAGTCATTTACATATTTGTGCAGGGTTTTTGTAAATAATTATGCATAGGTAGCTGTGTTCTTGGGGTTTGGGGGAGCTGTAAACTTTGACAAACTGTCACTTAATATCGACGTAGTTTGTTTTAGAATATATCCTAACTGTTAGGGTTTAGGTGGGTTTTCTGGACTGACTTTTATTTGGAGGGAGACAACTTTGTTGTCTCACCCATGAGGACATGACACCCCCTTGTTTGCAACTCTGTCACTTGTTTTTGACTACTAGGCCCAATATGTTTGATCCTGTGGTTGGAGTGCATACTGTCTTAAGTCCAGGAAACATTGTGCCTGTGAGTTAGAGGCAGTGTGTGTTTCCAGTTCTATAGATGGGTAGTTAAAGTCTCTAATAAACAGAGGACTTGGTTGGATGCTGAACTTCAGTAGTAGGTCTAGGTAAGAGTTGTAGTATTTGTGGATCATAGACCTGTAGTTGGCCAACATATGGTAAGGAACCTTGTGTATGGATAGCTGGGCGTGGATGAACTCCAGGGCATTAACCTGTGTAACTAAGCTGTAGCTGTATTTTTTGTAATGTGGATGGAGGAAGGATCAGCTAATGTAGACTGAGGCTGTTCTGCCTTCATCCCTTTGTATTATCGTATTAAGTTTGGCCTTATTTCTCTGTGTTACCTTACACTGTACTGTCTTCATTGTTCTGTGTTCTTTTAACAATATGCTGTCGACATCCCTCCATGTTTTCTTTTATGTTCTACCTCCATTTCTGTGTGTTATGTTATAATATTCTCCTTTCATCTTTCTGCCTCTATCTGTTGCTTTTTTTTTTGTCCCCTCGGACCTTATGTCTGCCAGCCTGGGCCCAGATCCCAATGTCCACACCAGGTCTACCAGGTACTCTTCACCCCCCAGACATTCTCCATCATTGCATGGGCTGGTCTTGGATCCTGAGGGTGTCCTGGGTGTTTCTGTGTGTTTCCATCCTGGAGGGAGGGGGTTATGCTCTACCCATTCCCTTTCCCCACTCTCCATGGTCAATGAATATATTCGAGGTTCAAATAACCTCTTTGAACCATGCTTCTCCTTAGGGAGCATATCAGTGAGCACCCTCCCACCTTGGATGGGCACTCCCATCCCTTTCCTACCTGTCTGTTAGTTTCATGAGCCACTAATTCAATCCAGGTCAACTGGCTGTAGTCAGGGCTTTATCCCTCTATGACACCAGAGTGTGTCCCTCTCTGTGTTATTTTATAATGTTTGGCCTTCATCCCTCCGTGTTATCTTACAATGTGTTGCCTTCATTCTTCTGTATTTTCTTACTATGCACTACTTTCATGCAGGCTGAAGAAACAATCACTATACCAAGCACACAAGTATTCTAGCCACCACTAGAAAATGGTCATTCATTGCATATTCTTAGTCCAATCCCTTGTGATACTAAAGTTGATCTTATATGCTGAAATTCAGCCACTTCTTGGTCCGCTACATAAATTTTTCACATATCATAGCCAGGAGCACAACTCAAGTGAAATAGACATCTTTTGAGTATCTGAAAGACATTAATTTCTCTTAATTATTTCAGTTATGTGTAAAGATGATCAGTACATTATGTCCAGTGAAAAGGTTAGATTCAATGTGAGAAGTATGTAGATCAGAATTCTACATTTGGAGGTGTTTGATTAACACCCTTTCTTTTGGTGTATGGTACATGTGTATGGCCAGCTTGCTCTTCTGTGATATTTAAGCTTCAGGACTATTAAGGTCAGAGAGGGACATGCATTAGGGCCTTCAATACTGTGACAACTAAGTGTAACCCTTTTACTGTCCTCATAAAACATAAAGTACTGAATGGCTCTTGTTTTCTCAGTCACATTAAAGCTGCAAAAATTTAGATTGTGCTTATAACCACAGTGAAAATTTTCTAATATGATGATACACAGCTC
>NC_056728.1:951712126-951804626 GCF_019279795.1 Protopterus annectens
TATGGGCCTGATGAGTAGAGGGGCACAATGACCTCTCTTGATCTAGATGTGAACCCTTTCATGATAAGGTGGGTTATATAGAAGGTCTTTCTAACCACTTTGGCAATGTGATTGTCAAAGGAGAGTTGCTATCTACTTGGGTCCCCAAATCCCTAATTACTTCTTCCGCACTTAATGGATTACCACCTATGTGGTAATTTGTGGGCACTTTGTTTTTCCCAAAGGGGATGACTATGCACTTTTTGGCATTTAGCTTTAGGCCATGGCTCTGGCACCAGTTATCCGTCTCTGTGAGACCCTTTTGGAGGATGCTTGTGTCAGTCGCCGAGTCGATTATGGCACCCAGTTTGCAGTCATCTGCGAACTTGGTCAGCCATAGTCCTCCTGTGTTAGCCTGTACCTCAGAGAAATATATACCAAACAAGAGAAGTCCCTGGACTGAGCCTTGTGGGATGCCACTTGTAACTGGTTTAGAGTCTGACATGGCACCTGCAATTCCGACCATGTGGGTTCTATCCCTGAGCCAGTTTGCAACCCATCTTCTGACATAGGGGTTGATATTTAAGCTGGTGAGCTTATTTATGATGCCCGAGTGAGGTATTGTGTCGAAGGCTTTTGTGAGGTCCAGGTAGGCTGTGTGGAATACCTTCCCTTCATCTATGGCCTTGGGGACTGTTTCAAAGAAGTCAACCAGGTTCAAGAGGCAAGATCTGCCCTTAACAAAACCGAATTGGGTAGGATCCAGTGTTTGGAGGTTCCCAATGTCTTTGTCTATGAGTTCCATGATGATACGCTCGATAGCTTTGCAGACCAGGCTAGTCAGGCTTATAGGGTGATAGTTTCCAGGGTCCGTTGTGGCACCACCTTTGTGGAGTGGGACCACTGTTGCTGTACGCCATTCCTTGGGTACATATCCTTTAGTAAGGCTGAGATTGAACAGTGACTTTATGTGAGGGTTCAGTTATTCTTGGAGCTCATGTAAGACGCAGCCCAGGACACCATCCGGTCCCATTGATGCTGTGTTTTTTGCTTTGGAGAGGGCAGTTCTCACCTGTGCATCTGTGATGTCAGGGAGGCTACACTCTGTTGGGATAGACATTTGCTCTTTTGGGGGAGAAGTGGGGGAGACATTTGCACTGAACCTGTCTGCCAGGATGTTGGCAATGTCTGTGGGTTCAGTGTATTTTTTGTCATTTTGCACTAACTCAGAGCATATCTGGGAGTTGCCACCCAGGTTCCTGACATAACTAAAGAAGGCCTTGTGATTATATTTAGCGTCTTGTGCAATTTTTCTTTCGAAGCTGGCCTTAGATCATTTTATGAGGGATCGTAGTTTCTTGCTAGTACTGATCAGAGATGCCTTCCCTTTTTGGGATTTTGCTCTAGCATGTAGTAGCTTCCTCCTTGTGTTGTATAGCTTATTTATGGCTGGGGTTCACCAGACAGGTCTCCTGCCTTTGGAGGAGTGAGTCTTGGTTTTATTTGGGATAGCATGATCCATGCATTCCTGTAGGTGTCCATAGAATGCATTTGTAAAGGATTCTGCAGTTTGGGCCGTATTTTCCACTGGCTCGGGGGCTTTGAAGGATTCCACCTCGGTTTTGAGAAGTGTGAAGTTTGCTTTTGAGAAGTTCTTCACCGTGGTTTCCTTGGCTAAAGTTCTTCACCGTGGTTTCCTTGGCTGGGGGTGGGATATGGATGCCCAGTGAGATTAATTTATGGTCAGATCTTACCAATGAGAGGTATACCTCTGGCATGGAACATAGAGTCCCCATGTTGGTGATGATCAGGTCCAATATGTTTTCCCCTCTTGTGGGAGTGGTGACCAGTTGTTCCATAGCATTTGAGTTTATAAATTCTAGGAAGTGTTGGGCAAGGGTGTTTGGGCTTGAGTAGTGCTCCCAGTTTATGTTTGGGTAGTTGAAGTCACCCAATATGATGGTGTTTGGAGAGACCTTCATATTCTCCAGTGTTTTCAGGAAAGCTGAGTGGGGTTCCTGAGTTTGGGAGGGTGGTGTGTAGTAGGCTACAAACTGAAAGGCAGTTTTGCCCACTGTTAGTTGCACATGGATGGTCTCTGATGCTTCGTGCAGTGCCATTAACCTGGAGGTGTGGGTATCTTTGATGAATATGGATGCTGCCCCTCCTTTTGTGGTTCGGTCTGAGTTTTGGGGCTGAAAAGCATGGTATGAGGTATAACCTGGTAGTGCTGGGGTGCTCTTGAGAGCCTTGAAGCAGGTTTCTGTTACTGCACAGATATCGATATTCTCCATACTGAGGAGAGCCTCGAGTGCATGCATCTTGAGGTTTAGACTTCTGGCGTTGAGCAGCATTACCCTTAGTTTCTTTTTCCTTGTGTTGTCTATGGAGGTGGGTTTGTCTTTTGAGCCTTGCCTAAAAAAGGCACTATGGGGGTGGCAAGAGCCTTAGCCAATATTCGAAAGCCCAGGGGTGACAGGTGCAAGCCGTCCCTAGCAAAGCAGCGTGGCTTGTCGAGCTTGTCATCCCAGGCTGACAGACACTGGATCCCCTTTGAATGACACCAATACTTTAGCCAATTGTTAAAATTGATCATTTTGTCTTTATACTGTGGCATCTTTCTTGGTAAGGGTAAGATGCTACTCAAGGTCAGGGTCATACCGGCCTGGGCTACATGATCAGAGAGCTCCTCTATGTCTCTTTTCATGTAGTCCAGGGAGGTACGTCTCAGGTCATTCACATGTGTGTATATATATATATATATATATATATATATATATATATATATATATATGTGTGTATATATATATATATATATATATATATATATATATATATATATATATATATATATATGTGTGTGTGTTTGTCTGTGTGTGTGTGTGTATATATATATATATATATCTATATATCTATATATATATATATATATATATATATATATATATATATATATATATATATGTGTGTGTGTGTCTGTGTGTTTGTGTGTGTGTGTGTATATACATATATATATATATATATATATATGTGTGTGTGTGTGTGTGTGTGTGTGTGTGTGTGTGTGTGTATATATGTGTGTGTGTGTGTGTGTGTGTCTTTGTGTGTATATATATATATATATATATATATGTGTGTGTGTGTGTGTGTGTGTGTGTGTGTGTGTGTGTGTGTGTATGTTTTTTATATATATATATATGTATGTGTGTGTGTGTGTGTGTGTGTGTATATATATATATATATATATATATATATATATATATATATATATATATACATATATAAAATCACACACTCTCAAACTAACAATGCAAAAAGGCAGTAAGAATGTGTCTTCCACTCTGTCTCCCTTTTACATATATGCCAGTTCCCCTGAAAGAATTAGTATTGTGGTGTACTGTGCTGTTGCCATTCCCCTAAAAAACAGAGAAAGCATCTTGGCATGTGTTGGGTTGGTTCCTGTTCTTTTGTCAAGTGAATGAGAATGTACTGTTGGGACTATTAGTTCCAGAAAGCGAAGAAACTTTTGTTAATATTAAATGTATTAGTCATTGTGAAACATGTAAATGGGTTAACTATACAAAATTAACATGGAGATTTGGAAATGTATAACCTGTCACTGTGGTTTTGGACTTAGTGACAGGCAGCAATTTCTCATTATTTTCAAATGTTACGGTGAAGCCAAGGTGATACCCAGATTCAAACAAGCAGCCCATAGGTTAATTGTCTTACTATCAAAGGCATTAATAATTGGAAATAATTAGAAAATCCTATTAATAAGACCCAGCTTCCTGTTACTAAGCAGAGGGACAAAGTAAACTGTTGAACTAAAATACCTATTCCTAATACAGAGAAGGAAAGAAGTTTGGAAGAGACATTTTTGATCCACTAGAAATGTTGCAGCAGATGCTTACTAGTACTGTTAAAGACGAAGGAAAGCAACTGGTAGACCTACAGGCCCACACCCTTCTAACCAAGATGAAACAGCACTATTAACACTATTACCTTTTTGCAATACCTTCTTAGATGACCATCTAAGAATCCTCAGTGTTCTAAATTATCTGTAGATAAACTCCTGTTGTTTGGAAAACTTTAACTACCTTCAAATAAACTTGTACACCTATAATTCCAATGTTAGTTATACTGAAATATTTATAGACTTAAATAAACAAAATGCATCTTAACTTCAGCAGTTGGTAAACGAGCCTACAGGAGAATACAGAATTCTTGATCTGCTTCTGACAAATATCGTTGCCTCTTGTACTTCTCCTCTGGTATCTCCTTCCTCAGTGAAATCTATCCTCAAACTTTTTCACTTATCTTTTAAACTCCCAAAAGTATCTATATCAGGTCACAATGAATTTTAGGATTACATACATGGAAACCTCAATTCACTGTATGATAAAATATCACAATTCACTTATACCTGTACCTCCCCCGACCCTGTTACAGCAGCAGGCTTCACTAAGGAACTTTACACACTAACTGCATGCCTATCAAAACCAAGAATCCTGAGAAATTCAATAATAAACCACCCTGGTGATTCACCACCATAAATAAACTGTACAACAGAAGAGACAAATGCCTCAAATTATATAGCAGATCTAAAACTCATCTTCTAAAGGTAGATATCAAATGCTTTACCAAAAAAAGAAAGAAAAACACTATCAGGTCCACTAAAGGAGCTTACGAACTCAGCCTGACATCTTAAGGTAAAGACCATGTTAGAAAACCAAGAAATAATATCCTACTTTGTTCTGAAGGTGTTCATAATGTTGCCCCATGTTCTGACCCAACAGATATTGCCAGTTTGCTTGCAAAAAATTAATGCTAACTTCACCCCAAGACCTCTACCAAAACCCTCAATTAACTGAATACCTTACTTGCCCAATTATCTCTAACGATCATTTACTAAAAGTACTAAGCACAACCAAAAATACTTCCTCTATGGGACCTGACAATATACATGATTACTTAATTAATGGTGTTAAACATGCCCCTGCAGACCTACTAATTTACCTATTTTACCTAAGTTTAATTACTGGTTTTGTCCCTAATGAGTGTCATACAACAGTGGTGATGCAACTCCATAATGGTGGCCTTATGACTGAGGTAGGTAATTACTAACCTATCAGCTTTAAAAGATTCATCTGCAAAGCCATTGATATCAAGAATATTATTAGAGTTGACCCTAGTTTGGCTTTGTGAAGGATGGACCCTGTCTAATGATTTTGTTAAACATCTTCGTAAAGAATAAGGAGACTGCAGACAGTGTCCATGTGGCCCACATTGTGTATGTTCACCTTTCTGAGGCCTTCAACACCATTCTCTGTGCTGGCAAAAATGACCTATATGTCATGTGATAAATAACAAACTGGATGACAGAACCCATACAGTGTGAGTTGCATGTTCTTCATAAGTAAGTATGAAAGTGACCAGCTGAGTCCCTCAGGCGTCATTCTGGGAACTTTACTTTTTTGCATTTACTTCTCTGATGTCCAAGCAGTGAGCTACGCTGTCCAGCTAACAAGGTATGCAGATGACTGCAAACTGGAGGTTGTTAAGCAGGACTCTGACATCCAAACCCCCCAGAATAAGTTCATTCTCTATGTAAAATTTTGGTATACTAAAAACTGGCCGCAAATTAATGCAAAAAAATGTAAAATCATCACTTTTGCTAAACAGTCCCTTCCTTCTTCAAAGCAAGTACACACACTCCACTAAAAAATAGAAATGTTTTCGGGAACCTAGGAACACAGGTTTATAATTCCCTGTCTTTTGACCATCATGAGACAACAGCTATCAGGAAATCCTTGCATTTGTCACAAGCAATTGCCACATGAATATCATTAAGGCCTAATCACCACTGATCAGACCAGTTACCAAGTAAAATGCCTCCTTCGGTATGCCGGTCATTAAACACATCAGAAAAAAACAGAATGACCTCAAAGATTCCTAACCAATAAGATCACAGGCCTAAAGTCCCTGAGTTATCAGGAGAAGCTGGAAGTTGTATCCCTTTATTCAGTTTCTTACAGATTTTTAAGGGGGAAGCTCTGTTTCATTTACAGTTCAGTTAGAGACCTGGTTGTCCTGGACATTCAGTTTTTCTGCAAGTCCAGTATTTCCACCATTACTAGAATGAGTAACCTAAAGCTTCACAAACAGATAAAGAAAACAAAACATGGTAGAGAACAGGTGTATAACTCAGTATCTCCCAAACCTCTGGAATAAGCTTTCCCTATGTGTTAAGCAGCGTTACTCTCTCTTTATTTCTTTACACATAACCTGAATGACTGGAAGGGTATCCCCAGATTTACTCCTTGACTGACTTGGATGACTTTCTTGGAGAAAGGATATGTGGCCTGAGAGGAGAGCGCTGACAAGGCAAAAACAGCCATAAGACTCAGCAGTCTTGGAATACCTGTGAAATCAATGGACTCATAGAAGAAAAAGACATTGAGATGGTAGTGCTCAGTCATTTTGAAAGAGAAGGTGAGGAGCATAATGGAGAAAATATACTGAGAGATAAGAATAAGTGTTGGAGAAGGTATTGTATACCGAGAGACAAGATGAAGAAATAGAAAAGGCACTATATACTGGGAGGTAAGATCACCTTGAAATGAGCCCTAAATGCATTCCTTTTGAGTCACAGTACAAGCAAATGTAAGGGGGTTATATATGCAACAGGGTCGTGAAGAAGAAAATATAAAAATAAGTAACGTAGAGATGGCAAGTGACGGTAGAGAATACCGCTCTGAATTGCGTGTTTTAGGCAACGAGACCCCAGTGGCTGCACCTGTACGTGAAGAGACGGTACCTTTTACCAACCAACAAGCTGATCCTGAGGAAATTCAAGAGGTGGCCGACTGTCAGGTAAGCTGGTTGAATTTTAAGACACCAAAGTGGGAAAATGACAGAAAACAGAGCAAGGGAAAACTATCGCTGAAATTGTATGGGAAATGACTGAGCTGGATCTTCATATGTCTTGCCCATATTTTGAGTTGGAAAGTGACCTGCTGCACAGAATATATAAGTCTGCAGAAAGGAGTCACTACATGGTTTAAGATAGGCTTACATGTTTTGGATAATACACAGAAAAGGCAGATAGTTTATGTAGTCAGGAAACTGTATTCCTCAGAATATTAATTCAGAATCATTATGATAGGGTGGAAGAACAGAAAAGTGAGGAATCCAAATTAAGTGGTAACCATGTATTGCCTTTATTGTGTAGTAGAGCAAACCTTGAGTTCTAGGTGAAATAACTGACTGAAAATGTAGCACGAACATCACAGACATCCCAAATGTACCTAGGATGAAGCAAGACATTCAGCAAAAACAGGCTGACAAGAAGGGTATAGAAACTTTATATTCTATGTGTGTATGTGTGAGGGTATAGAAACTTTACACTCTGTATGTCTATGTGTGTGTGTATGTCTCTGCGTGTCAGTTGTGCAAAGTGGCATCTTTGGGATCAAACAAGAAAATACGGAGCTCAAATACTGTGATATCTGTAATTGAAATGGCTGGTGGTCTCAAGAATCATGTGTTTGTGTACAAGTAAAAGGCAGTATAATAGTCTGATGAGAGTAATAAACCTAATTTTAATGGCTAAAATCAGAGTTTCACAGGCAACAGTTTGTCTTCATGAACGGCTCAACAGAGTGAAATTTCTGACAAAAGTATGCACTGTGAGTGAGACAGATACCTGTGTATATGTTTATGTGTGTGTGATATGAGTATATATATATATATATATATATATATATATATATATGTGTGTGTGTGTGTGTGTGTATATATATATATATATATATATATATATATATATAAATGTGTGTGTGTGTATATATATATATATATATATATATATATATATACACACACACACACACACACACACACACACACACACACACACTCACACTTCTCAGAGAATGATAGCAGAATTCTACAATTCCCCACAACTTTCTTTCTGGCACACTAGTCCTGACCCCACTCTGGATGCGACCAGAGACCACAATCAACCTGATGTTCTTGATTTAGCCAAACATAAACATACAAATTAATATATTTCAGTTAAAATTTTGCTTTGGCTTTTACAGTATCATTAGCTTGTGGTTTCGTGTTTGCTGTTATTTGGAGTTGTTACCCTAGTTGCTTGACTGCTTTTTTTTTAGGTTTTTAATGATTACACTTTAAAGGTTTTGAAAAATCTGGCTGATGTGGCCACAAGATCTTAGCCCAGGATATTCATGTTGTACGCATAGGGTGAATGGAGCCAGATCATTTGATGGAGCAGTGAAATCTGCAAGTTCTTTGAGGAAAGGACCTTAGAAAAGTATAAAAATAAATGCATTTTAAAAGATTTTCTTCCTCCTGTCAGTTTCTATCAAGAGGGTAAGGAAAAGAAATGAAACGATAGCTCAAATTCATCTGCAAGACTTTTCTTCCCTTAAACAACTTTAAACTGAGCTGCAGACTTCAAAAAAACATTCCCAGTCTGAAAACAGTGACACTGAACCACCCATGTTGGGATCCTCATCGCAGGCCAACAAATCATTGCTCCTTCAGTACAGTCTTGTGTGGAGTCATACTGTCCAGAGGTAGTCCCTCATCTAGGATCCTTTTTTAAGGGAAAGAATGGAAAGCTTTTCCACAGAGAAGGAATTGTCCCAATTCATAGAATTTGTACCTGCATCTGACATGTAGTCTCATTCAATGAGGTTTGTCACAAAGCCTTTGATGCAACATGGCTTGAAGAAGATGATGAGGTCATTTATTACAGCACAGATTGACATAGGTGTCATATCCCCCCTTTGTATCTAGAGTGGTCTGGTCCGAACCACAGTCCTCTCTTTCCTGTGCTTCTTTTGCAGTACCAGTTCTAACAACAGGAGATTTGAATTGACAGAGATTCCGGTGCAATCTGAGTCAGTGTTGAAAGGGTTAGACCATTTGTCTCCATCTCAGTCAGTCTCATCACTCTCATCAGCCTTTTTTGCCTAAAGAGAGACTAGGCTCTGAGGCACTGGCTCCAGAGATTAGTGTCAGTGCCACCATTTCTGTCCTGAAGAGAAGACAAAGTATATTTTAACAAATGCCACCTGAGAGGCAGAAGCTCTTTGCAAAATAGGGATTTCACTGGTTCATAGTTGTGTACTAGGCTAACAACCACAGTGGCCTTTTTAAGCCTAGCCATACATCCCAAATCTCTTGCAAGTTCAGGCGCCCTTGATAAGTGTAAGTAGGGACTTGGGAGATAAAACTTTCCAAGGAAGATAACAGAATTCTGCTCTGTCTAAGGCAAAACATAGAGCCTCTATGGGTTTTGATGGCATCCCAGTCTGCATTCTAAACAAACTAAAATAAGAATTAGCAACCCCCTTAGGCACTCTATTTAACCATAGCCTGAATACAGGATTTGTCCTAGCTGAATGGAGAACCCCAACCATTATCCCCTCTGCAAGGGCAGCCTAACAACAGATCTGGGGAAATACAGACCCATAAGCCTGACTAGCCTTATCTGCAAGGCCATGGAATGTATCATTATGGACCTCATAAATAAAGACATAGTTGACCTCTAAACCCTTGATCCAACCCAGTTTGGCTTTGTAAAGCGTCGATCATGCCTGTTAAATCTAGTAGACTTCTTCAAAAATGTGACCAATGCAATAGATGAGGGCAAATCTGTGCAGACAGCATATCTGAACTTGGCAAAGGCGTTTGACACAATACCCCTATTCAGGCATAATTGACAAACACACCCACCTAAATTTCCACCCCTTTATTGTTAGGTGGGTAGAAACTTGACTCACTAACTGCACACATGCTATCAAAGTGGGTGACTCCACCTCAACCAGCAGACCTGTTACCAGTGGAGTTCCACAAGGGTCAGTACTAGGCCCCCTTTTGTTTGGTATTTACTTCTCGAAAGTTCAGGCCAAAACAAAGGGGCTGTGGCTGACCAAATTTGCTCATGACTGCAAACATGTCATCGTACTCATAGGTTCATAGGTAGGTACTAGGCTATCAGCCCTAGGGCCTATACAAGCCCAGCCAAAAAGGTACCCTGGCTTTTGCCACCCAAGAAAATTATTTTCCTGTGCCACTGTCGAGCAGAGCCACAGAAGTGATCCCCGGGGTGAAGTTCCTATTCCCCATCCAATCATCAGGATTTTTCTGGAAGTGTGCTAATGAGGAGCTTTGTTTAATATAGATAGGTAGTTTATTCCAGAGTATGGGAAGCCTCTGGGATATGAATCTATCCCTCTGGCATGTTCTGTTTATTGTGGTGACAAGGTTTAGGTCCCTAGAGCGTGTAGCTTGGAGGGATTGGGATTTCAAGTGGAGCATGTCCAACAAACCTAATAAAATTGCTGCACATCCATAAGTCAAATGGGACTAGAATTACCCACTCCAGTGACTTCAATCTGGCCTGCGATTTAAATAGGACATGCTAGAGAGACAAATTCCTCTCACAGAGGTTGCCACTTCTCTGGAATAGGCTACCAATTCATTTTAAGCAGACCACCTCTGTGACTCTGTTCAAAAGGAGCTGGATGAATGGATGGGTAGCCACAAATTCTCGCCTGGAATACCTAACTCTTGGACATGGGCAGTCATTACTAATAATAATCTTAGGCATTGACTCGACTTTTTCTTTTGAAATATAATGGATGTAATAGGCTAGGCTTAAAATGATCCTTTGGTAAATAGTCTAGTAACCTTTTATGAAACTATGAATTCCAAAGATGTGGCCTGACTGTTCCACTGTGGAGGCAATGGTGGATTTTCACTTCCTATGTCAGTCTGTGTGGGTGGTCATCACAGAGGACAATTGGGTCAAGGAGTTTGTATCCAAAGGCTATTACATTCCTTTTCCACCATCCCAAAACCATCCCCTCCTCCCCTTCTGGATTTCCCACCCCATCAAATGAGGGTAGCAAAAGAAGAGATCTGATATCACCTTCTTAAAACAGCCATTTAAGAGGTTCCACCATACTGGAGAGGGTCTGGGATTTATTAAAAATTATTTTTGGTTCCCATGAACATGAAGGACCTTAGGCCAGTACTGGATCTCAGTGGCCTAAATCATTAAAGAAAAAAAAAAGAACAGATTCTAGATACTCATGCTGCACTACAACCTTCAATATCTATAAGGAGACTGGATGTTCTCATGAGATCTTCAGGGCACGTAACTGCACATCAAAATTCCCAAGGATTCCAGGAGGTCCCTGTACTTCCTGGTTGGAGCCAATCATAACCAGTTTTGAGCCCTGTCATTTGGTCTCACCACAGCTGCCATGAAGTTTGCCAAATGCATGGCAGTGATAGCCTCTTATATGAGGCCCAAGTAATCCAGATCTTTCCATGCCTAGAAGACTAGCTCATTCCCTCTTCCACTAAGGGATGGTCTGTTCCACTATGATGTTGTTTCTCCAAGCAAGAGACTGCATTTTTTTAACTTTGCTTGTCCCTAATGGTCTCCATCAACCAATACAAGTCACAGCTAGCACCATCTCAGTCTATGGTGTTTATAAAATGTCATCTGGGTACCCTAAAAAAAAGGCCAGACTTCCTCAGGAGTATATTCTCTCCATTCAACAGTATGTGAAACTACTTTTAAGTTTGTCAATGTTCGCCAACTGCTTTTCAAGACCTCAGGCACTGGGTTTAGTGGCATCAACAATATACCTAGTGTCACATACCAAACAGTACATTCAGACTCTTCATTTATCACTGAAAATGTTGTTTTTGCAACCTTCAAATTAATGTCCACATGCAGGTTGCATCTCTTATGATGGTTAGGCAGATGCAAACTCACTGTAGGATTTCCATTACCCCCCCCCCCTTCCTTTTGCCATGATTCTCTGCACTAGGGTAGGAGGACATTGTGATTGTGCAGGGCGACTGTCTTACTATACTGGAGAAGAGACTGGCCCTCCTAACAATATAGATATTACAGGACTTTCTCCCCAGAGTGTGATTTTCATAACACAGACAAACATGGCTGTGGTATGCTGCATAACAAAACTGAGTGGCACCAGACAATATCTTGTGTGTTAAGAACCAATAAGAGTCTGGGAATGGGTGATCTCTAAACAATGCGCACACCTGGTGAGTTCAGCTACCTTGCAGACAGGCTTAGCAGGGATATCATGATGTCTCATGAGTGGTTCCTCAGTTCTCAGGTAGCACAGCAATTATTCCATCACTGGGGGAAGTCTTGCTGCAACCCTTATTCACCACCCCCTTGAACACCAAATACAGGCATTTCTTTTCCTTGTACCCCCTCAAGGGCACTCCGTAAGGGGCACTCTGCTACTGCTTCACTTCAGACAGGTCTGCATAAGCTATAACCTATCTACCCATAGGAGTAGATATGCAGAAAAGGGAAGAAAAATGAGACCTATCCTAGTTTAGTTTGGCCAAACAGCCTGTAGCATACATTTTTGACCCTAGCTCAATTTATCTGGCAATTAATTATGTGTTAAAGCATATATAAATACTGGATGTCATATAAACTACAGTTAGATCTGAAGAAGGTCTGTTAAGGGCAAAAGCACTCATTTATTTAATATATATATTTTTTTTCACTAAAGTATCAATTTCTAAACAAGTTATAAGTGCTTCATTACTCTGAAGTCTCAGCTGAGATTAGTTTCAGTTTGTGGTTAACTTTTCTTGGTTTTAAGGAGGATCCGCCAGCAACTTTGATACTCAAGAAGCACCAGGCTGGAAAACTATTGCACCATACAAAGATATAAATATAGAAAGATAGAACAGTAGTCACAGATACATTTTGTGGATTCAGGCTCAGGTATAATTCACTAAAAAGTACTGCTATGGTCTCTCAAAGAGGAACTGACAGATCGTTTGTTATACATATCTACCAAATGCATGGTTTGACAGCTGTATCTCAGAGCCGTTCTGGCATGTTGCTTCATACTTTAAAAAAAAAATCCTCATATTTCTATAGAAAAGTGCATGTTTTATTTCTAGAAAGATGCTACCACCAAAACTAATCATGGCAATGTAGTTGGTCCAGTGTCATCAGGGAGATGAAAGTAAACACTTTAGAGTAGAACAGAGTCATAACAATCACAGCTACATTTTTCACATATCTAAGTATAATTCTTTGAAAGTTTTGGTAAGAACTAACATATGGACCTTAGATATGGCCCTTTATGAATAGCTAATAAAGATGCGGTTTATATACATTGTACAGTACCAAGCTGGTTTATTATGTTATACGTTGTTTCCATTACTGTGGCTTCTCTTCTGATTGGAGAATGTAATACCTATCCAAAGTATCTCTCTCTCTCTCAAATTGCCAGTATATCAGAAGAAAAAAATATGTATTTCCCAGAAAAGCGAACCTTTTAGTATTGAAAGGATGTCACCACCAAAACTGTCAGTATTGTGCATGGTACAGTTTTTGTATCACTGCCAGTACTGAGTTGAAGTTGCATTTTTAAGTGTAGATAACCAGCTTTAGTTGCACTTTTCACCTGAGTATCTTAAATGTTTTCCATGAATGGGGCTAACATATGACTTTTTCTGCATACATACAAAAGATAAGATTTTATAGGCATTTCATAGTGATGTCTTGGCATGTTGTGTTATGTTTGTACTCCCTTGGTGTGAATGTATGACATCTGTGCAGGATGGGGAGTAGAGCACATTCCTAACACACATCTGGACTATATGTTCACCCACAAATTAGGAAGCTTTGTTTTTCTGCTGAAACTTCCAGTCGCCATATATAGGCATGAGAGGTATACAAATCCTAGGAAGTGTTACCATGGAAGGGACAGCAGTCAAGAGATCTTCAGAAGGACAGCTAGCTCAGGGTAGGGATTTTGTCAAGGTTGGTGATCCACCTTTACAAGCATTGAGCAATAGACTGGTTCTCTAAATCTGATTACAAAATAGCTGCTTAGAAAGAAAATTTATTAGACTCGTCCACGTGCAGTCCTTGCAGTGCACCTGGTGTGGTGGTTGTGCTGAATGGTTTGTAATGCTCCACTTTAAGAATGTGAACTGCCATCAATGAGAGTTAACTTAATAAGGGCGTAGATGCAACAGTATTTAATTGAAGGAGTACATCCTAGTTCTGCTTTACTTGTACAATTTTGTGAGTTTCCTATATATTTAAATCACATTTGAAGCACTGCTCCAGGTGATACATGCGGAGCCTCATAGGTACTTCATACTTCATAGCATACATAAGTGTTAGCAGAAATAAACGAGCTCACGTTCCTAAGGTTCAAGCTACTGTCTACTCCAAGCAGCTTACTTCCTCTGTCATCTTCCAATGTCATTATCTTCCAATGTCATTTCGAACAGTTAACAGAAATGACCATCTGTAAAGTACGACACTGAAGAAGAGATTTGTTGCAATTCAGTGTGTGTGTGTGTGTGTGTGTGTGTGTGTGTGTGTGTGTGTGTGTATGTGTGTGTGTGCATGTCCAGGTGCTCTAGTACAGGTGCATGTGTTCATGCACGTTTGTCTGCATATATGTATGTTCATGCTTACATGTATAAATTTAATGGTTAAGACATATGACTGTTCACCAAGTCATTCACTTAGCATGAACTCTAAAACTTTTAAAGTATTGTTTCCATTTCTACCTGTAATGTACAGCAAAGTAATGTGTTCTCTGACCCATTACTACCATGCAACCAATAGGAATTTACTGTGACTGTTTGTGATTGCCTAGACTTCATCCAAGTGCTTTGTCTGTCCTGTGTCTGTGTCCACTTATATAACAGTACTCTAGAAACATAAAATGGGAGTCAAAATTATACATTTTTGTGTATGTGATGCCAAGCTGCTGTTTAGAAAATGGTTACTTCTAAGGTATATGTTCATCATAGATGACATTTTGAAGTGCAAATATGATAACCTGGCAGATGTACACGACTAACTACTTTTGCTGCTGACTGAGTGTTGCTTACATTAAAACTGGAAAAGAATGTCAGAAATATCTGATCATCAGAACCTTAGACTCATTATAGTTCTTGCAGCTGTTTTTGAGCATTTTGTGGTGTGTGATATCTTTACTCCATCCATCCCCCAACTAAGTTTTCAAATTTTTGCACAAGGGGTCAGGGTCACACTTCAACAGTGACATTCATATACAGGGAAGGTGTACACCACCAGGTGGTTAGACCTGCCATGGCTGTTCTTCCACACCACACACTAGCATCCACATTCATACCTTTGTCCAATTTACAGTGTCCAATCCACTTGCTGCATGTCTTTAGAATGTGAGAGGAAACTGGAGCACCCAGATGAAATTCAAGCAAACATAGGGAGAGCTATAAATGCAATTCTAAACATGTTGAGCACAATATACTTTGTTTAGTCAGTGCTATCTGTTTGATTGATAGGATATCAATGATTCTATTTCCTTTCCATGAGCACTTGTTAAATGAACTGGATTGTTTAGTTTTTAATAAAAAATTTTGATTTTACAAAAAAAACATATATGTCAGATTGATTACTTGTTGAGTTAAGGTGAAAGTGTAATTATTAGTTTTCATATTATAGTACACTGTCCATTCCCTTGTATTTGTACTTTATTGCAGAATGGTTTTCATTTTAGCCTTCTGTTTTACAGTTATACTAAGTGAAGAAAATCATGCAAGATGTAGTAAGGAAACTAATGATAAACTGTCCCCCCAAAAAAGGTTACAAAGGAAACTTTTATTTCAAAAAACTGTATGAATGTTTACTTGCTACATCTACCTAAAACTTAATATCCCTCCATTGTTCAAGCTGTGAGATCAAAGTGCTCTGCCAGGGTTAAACAAAGAGGACCAAGTCTTCCTTTAGTTTCCTCTTTCTTGAAGAAAACCATGGTTAAAAACAATAGAAAAAGCAGAATCTTCATAGTGGAGTGACAGAGGAATGAATACAGAAGTGGAACATGTGTCACATACTGTAACAAATCATGGACAAACTGTTACCATTAATAGCACTGCCAGCATTACCAAAGCTGTTGTAATAAATTCCCATGGTACATATACCAGGTCAGTACTCATTTTCTGTGACAGCCACATGCAATGTGGTAATGCTGTTAACAGTACAACTTCATACATTACTCCTTATGCTATTTATTTGTTTTGTATCTGTTTACCATTTTAATGATTATTCATTGATCCAACATTACCAAATGTATATTGGGAGTTACCCAGGTGACCCTGCTATTTTTAACCATCTGGCCAGATCTATGCCTGTCAGAAGTATGCAGAAGAACTTACTAGTACTGTTTAAATCATGAATGTTAACACAACGGAGTATCATTTCTAAATGCTCTACCACAGTGTGCTGTATTCTGCTCAACATGTCCTTGCCATGATTTTCAAACTTTATTTCATAGATGCTAAAAATATGTATAAATGAATGCTGCATTAATATAGCAGTTGGTAACTTGGATACCACTCATATGAGGCATTACTAAAGTCTTGAAGATATCCATTGTATGTAATTTCTTACATTTAGAATTATAATACGATATTAGTGAGAATCATAGGATAACATCAGATGCTCACTTTTTATGTGGCACGGAGTCAATGAAATAATGTGGGTAGTCCCTGAATTATACTTCAGAAGTTGTTTTTTTTTAAAATTACTCTGGGACTGCCAGATCTTTTTATTCACATTGTTAAAATTTCTACTTGTAAGACCTTTAGTGTTCTGTGGCATTGTTTCTGATTTTACTGGCAGAGGTCCTATACTTTTGCAATAGAATATCCTGATGCTTGAGTTATTCCCTCAGTGGCAGAATTCAGTCCTTCTATTTGGTAAAGTAAAATATACTGCTGATGAAAACAGCACATTCCAGAAAGAGTGGAAGATCTTTGAGGTAAATAACTATGACTGCCTGGCACCATGGAGAGGTAAGTGAACTGTCACAAAGAACAAAGAGTCTTGCATAAAATTCCACAAATTGAAAAGCTTAGGATGTCTGGAGACTTGTCTGCCTAAAGCATGTCTGAAATGAGGACAGAGTACAATAAGCCCTTCTAAGGACACCGTGCTCCTTACATGCAGAATGGTATGAGAGATGCGAACAATGCAAACCTTGCACGCATAAAGCTTCCATTGTACTGTTGTGGAAGCAAAGGACAAGAAAGACCTGAATAAGAAAGGAGCACAGTGCTGTAAATCAGTATACCTGCTGAAATGTCCAAGTCTTGCAAACAAAATTTTAAGGAAAACTGCTTGCCTTTTAGAAATACTGCACCATAATGGACTATTGGCATGCAGATAACTTTTTTTTATCCTGTATGCAAGACAAAGAGAACAGTCGCAGTTTATCTTTTTATTGTGTCTGGCTAGGGGATAAATTAACTTGAGACAGTAATAATGCTCTGTGTTTTCTGCAACTTTGGTACTGACTTAGTAAAAAGTTGCTGCCATTATCTCTGTACTCTTAGTTTTGAATTAAATAATCTGCTCTTTTATACTTTATTCCACTTTTGATTTACTTTTAGAATGTGCTGCCCACACAGTGAGCATGCCATACAGAAGACACATGCAGGCTATAAAGGCAGTCAGCAATTACTTCTGCCTATGTATCTTGAGGAATATGCTTACAGCAGTGTTGTTGGAGGACCACTAGAATGACATTTACGCAGCAGGGTTGCCAGATTTCCAGCACCCCAGGTAGGGACAAAAAAGAAGAAGAAGGTCTCTCACGGCAACTGAAGACCAAAAAAAAAGGTCTTTAAAGACCTGAGCTCACTCAGTAGCTCTGCATCTTTCTAAGTTTAAAAGAGCAACATCTAAAACGTGTCTTGTTTTGGGGCCGTGGTCCATGCATTACTTTTGGGTTTGTCCAGATTTCTAGCGCTAAGAGGTTGAGAGGCATGATTACAAGCGTTTTGCAGCCATCTGCCTAGACCGCTCATTTTGTTCCAAAGTTGCCGCTGAGCAGGGTTAGCCGTGGAAACTCCTCCAATCCTTCCAGGCGATGCAGAGTATCCCCGCCCCTAAAGGCAGTATAGGGCGGGGCGGAATCTTTGTACTGCCCTTTTGTTCAGGTCCACATGGACTTTGAGCCGGTGAGCTGTTGTTGTCAACTTGTCGGAGTAGTCCTTCTCCGTAGCAAGTGGTGTTTAAGAAAAAAGACAGTGCTGTACTTGAAAAGAGGTGGCAACAAAGACTATTTCGAAGTGGTTTCTGGTCACACCAGTTGACAGGGTAGAGAAGGGCTGCACTGGGGGGGGGTGCATGCACCCCACTGTCTGGGACAGGGAATGGCGCTGTTACTGAGAAGACTGTACCCCTGGAGTATGCCCGGGAACCCTATAGATACGGTAAGGTCGAAAGTTTAAAACCTTCAACTTTGCTTTTGTTCTTTAGAGGTAATTGCCTAGTTTTGACCTCTGTACAAGTAATTTGTCACTCAGTTGTGCGTGTTTTGTTTAAAACAGCACTTTATCCTTTAGGAGCAACTGTTGAACATAAAATTGTGTTGAGAAGCATTGCTTTTTATTTTGCAGTATGATTATGTAATTGTTGTAGCAAATTATTCGCCTCTAAACCCACGAGAATAAAATGACAGGCTGAAACGTCATGGGAAATGTGTTAAACACACACACTGCTGAGTCTTGAAGAGCCTTATTGAATGTGTATCTGCGTTACCTTTTTCAGCAGACTGTTCAAATGAATGTACCACTTCACTTGCGCGGCTGCACTAAACACGGAGCTTCTCGTGTTTAATGCATTGCAGTTCCGCATTCAACACGAGAAGCTCCGTGTTTAGCGATTTTTGATTGGCCCGTATACCGGCATATGGGCCAATCAAAAATCGCTAAACATGGAGCTTCTCGTGTTTAATGCGGAACACAAGAAGCTCCGTGTTTAGCAATTTTTGATTGGCCCGTATGCCAGGTATACGGGACAAAAGCGGAGGCTGGCCGGGATTTAAACTGGCAGGGCGGCACTCGGGATCAGGCTGCTGATCTCGGGACAGTCCCGCCCAAATAGGGACGTCTGGCAACCCATTACGCTCTAAAAGCAGTTTCAAGTTTTCTTAGTGTATTTTCTTCTCCATATAAATGATACATACAATGGCATTTTTCTCCTTCTCTGTCATCAGTGTCCTCAGTGCACATTAGATTTGAATCAAACCTTACAATATTTGTTTATTTATAGCTTTTATTTACTGTAAAAAGTCAAACTGGGCACAAGTCCCATTTTCAGCAGGAGCCCCGGGAGAAATGCTTCATTTTACAGAATGAGTAGAAGGCAGTTCTACAAGATTTACATAATAAATGTACATACATACATAGACTAGTAATGATATGACAGTTAAAAAATGTACGGACATAGAATAGTAAATGTGCACACATAGAATTGTAATGTTATGATAGTTAAATTTTATTTTACTTATTTATTTTACGTTTGTTTACCGGGGAGGTCCAACTGGACAGAACTGTCTGTTTTCAGCAGAGGCAAGGGGAGAAAAGCTCCAGAACAATTGCTAACATACTATACATAAGATATTTACATGAGCATAGTTTAGACATACAGTTATAAAACATAGCAGATAATAACATATGATTGCATAAGATATTTACATAAGCATAGTGGTTTAGAAATACAATTAAAAGTGTAGCAAGTAGTAACATATGATTGTTGTTCATACAGTATGTTTAGTAGAGATAATCTTGAAGATGAAGTGAAGATAAGAGAAGAAAGAAAAAACTAAAAATACTAGCCAGTTTGTCAAAGGAGGAGAATATAGACAAGTTCATATGACATTTTAAGGGAATACTTTTCAACTTAGTCTAGGGGAGAGTTAGTGGTTTTAGATGGGGCGGTGGGGAGTAGGCGGTGGTGACTTGGTAAGTAATGTGATAATATATAGTGCCTCTATGGGAGTTTTAAAAATTAGGTTAGATAGTGGGTAGGGGAATGGTGTTAGAATATGTCAGCCAGTTGCTAGGCAGTTGCATGTCCAGGAGTTGTTTAGGTGAGAAATAAGCTTGAAGATGGTTTTGTTAGGTTGTAACCTGATTTGTAGTGGTAGGGAGTTCCAAGACTTGCAATGTTGCTAAAATAGAGGGAGTCACGAGAGCCGTAATGGCTTTTGAAGATTGCGATTCCTGCCTTGTTAGTGGATCTAAGTTCTCGGTTATTGGAGTAGAGGGTGATCAGGTCTTGTAAGGCTGAAGTTTTGTCAATTTAGTACAGTATTTGGTGAGCTAGAAGAAGTTGGTTTAGAGCTAAGGGTTAGGGAGTTCCAGCCAGGAAATCTGTTTTAGGGCCTGACAGTGGTGGGTGCGGTAGGAGGAGTTTGTGGGGAATTTTGCTATTTTGTCGTAGCATACTGATAGCTTGTTTAAATCACTCTTGTTTAGATTAATTAGGACAGGAGAAGCATACAGTAAGGTAGAGAGAAGATGGGTACGAGCTAGGGTAACTGTACTGTTGCTGGTTAGGAAGTTTTTACATCTGTAAAGAGTACCTAGTTTTTTGTTGACTTTGGTTATTGTATGAGCTATGTGTTTGTCAAATTTCATATTATTGTCAACAATGACCCCTAGTAATTTGGTTTGTGTGATGGGGAGAGAGGAGTATTATCTGATGTAGAAACAGAGAAGGGGGAGTGGGTACTGCTGCTTTGGAAGGATGGAAGAGCATTAAGTTGGAACTTTTTAGGATTTAGTAATAGTTGGGAGTTTGTTATCCGGGTTTCAATGTATGTAAAGGCTTCTTGGGTCTTGATGTGAAATTGTTGGAGGGTGGGGGCAGAGCAGATTAAGGTGGAGTCATCAACGTATTGAATCAGGTTTGCTAGAGGGGTGGCTTTGTGAAGATTATTTATAAATATAGTGAAAAGTAGGGGTCCTAGGATTGATCCTTTGGGTACTCCTAGTTTTAATGGAAGTAGGGGGAAAGTGGTTTTTCCACTGAACAACTTGTTGCCATTGAGAAAGGTAGTCTTGAAACCAAAATAGAGTGGGGATAGTTAGTTTTAATTCTGAGAGTGATTTCAGAAGTTTTGTATGGGAGACTGTATCAAATGCCTTTGATAAGTCAAGGATGAGTGCAGTGGTAGTGTTATGGTTGGGATGGAATCCGTGCTGAGTTAGGATCTGGGCATGGATACTTTTTCCAGAATTTTAGCCAGTGAGGAAAGTATAGGTATAGGGTAGTAGTTTGTTAGGTCAGTGGAGGTGCCTCCTTTGTATATTGGCATAATGTAGGAGATTTTTCAGAGAAGTGGCGCCTTTTGTTCTGAGATTGATCTGTTAATAATTAGGGTAGGAAATGGCTTTGGTTGCTATTTGTAGGAATTTGGCAGGTAGTTTGTCTACTGCTAGGGTGGTGGATTTATGTTTGGTTAAGTGTCTATAGATGGTGTAAGTTGGTACATGTTGAAGGTTGAAGGAGTTCACGTTATTTGATGCGTTATATAGTATCGTGGAGGTTGAAGAAGGTGGGTCTGTTGACAGCTTTAGTATATAGAGTTGTTAAAGAACTCATTGAATTGGGTGCCTGTGTTTATAGAGGTGGTGTCTTTGTTTGGATGAGGAGTTGGTGATTTACCTAGTTGGATAATACTGTTCATAGTGACCCAGAACTTTTGGGGGTTGGTGTTGTGCTTAGCTTGAATTTCACTATAGTATTTTTGTTTATCTAGTCTGATTTGTTTTTTACAATGGTTCTCAGTTCTGAGTGCTTGCCTATTACTAGAAGTTTTGTTTTTAGTTTTGTTTTTGCACCAGGTATCCCATGCTTTGTCCCTTTGTTTCATAAGTTGCCTAGTGCCTCTTGGTAAACCATAGGGCATAGATGGTTTTAGTGTGGATCTGTCTTGGTGGGGCAAGTTGGTTGAGAAGGCCTAAGAAGATAGTATTGAAATACTCAACTGCTTCATCTAAAGGAAGTGTTAAAAGGGTGGAACAGTTAGAATGTTTAAGGTCATCAGCCCTGAAGTTTTTAGTGTATCTGATGTGTTTAAGAGGACTAGTTCTAGTGAGCTTAATTTGGTCTCTGATGGAGAAGGTTGGGAGGTGGTCACTTAGAGTATCGGGTAGTGTACTGAAATTATGAGTGGAAAATGGGTGATTGATGAGAATCCAGTCTAGTATTGATTATTTTGTTGAGGTTTTATTTACCCTAGCAGGGGTTTGTTTAAGCTGTGAGAAGCCATAAAGGTTAATGAATGGTGCAGTGGTGCAGCGGTAGTATTGTCGCCTCACAGCAAGAGGTTCTCCCATTCGATTCTCGGCTGGGGTGCCGGTGGGTTTCCTCAGTGTGCTCCGGTTTCCTCCCATGTTTTAAAGACATGCATCTGGAGCATTTCTCCCTGGACCTCCGCTGAAAATTGGCTTTGTTCCAAGTCGGACTTTCCTGGTAAACAAATGTTAAATAAATAAATATGATTTGATGGGGTAAGTTAAGTGAGGTCCAATCAATATTGAAGTCACCTAGTATAATGGTTTTGTGGGGGAGGGTTTCTGATGTCCAGTGGAGAAGAGATTCTAGGGGTTTTGTTGTTATCTCCTGGAGGGATATATGATCCTAAGATATTTAGTTGTTTCTGTGTATTTAGCATTACCTTAGCAAGTAGGATCTCTGCATTACTAAATGCAGGGATTTCTATGTTAAATCGTTCAACATTGATGTTGTTCTGCTATAGGAGAGTGACTACACCTCCTCTTTTAGCTGTACAGTCTTTTTGTAGTATGGTATAACCAGGGGGACGTATTTCTTCATTTTTAATGTATGGTTTGAGCCATGTTTCTGTGAAGAAGATGACATCAGTTACGTATAATCCTATAGTTGCATGGAGCTCAGTAGTTTTGTTAAGGATGCTTCTTATCCGATATTCTAATAATAAATCATAACATGTTTTCTTAAGTAGGCTTGTATTGGTTCTAGGCTGATTCTGGTGATTTGTAGGACTTGTTATTGGACCTGGGTTGGGGTTGATATTGACATTGCATAGCAGTTGAGAGGCAATGTTTATTATGGTTTGCAGGTATTTGGAGAAGGCTGTCACATTTTATGGAAATGCTAGACTTGCTTTGATAATGGAAGGGTTTGTAGGGGTGTAGGTCATAGGTGGTGTGGTTAAAGAGTGAGGGTGAGATGAGTAAGGAGTAGTTAGTGAATGGTGGAGGTGAGGTTGAGGTGGGGTAACTTATGTTGGGGATTGTAATGTTGAAACAGGGTGAGGTTAGATAGCTGTGATGGTGAGTGCTAGTGTTAGAATTATTTGATGGGAGTACATATTTGGTTTGTTAGAAGTGGTAGGAGTGTATAGAGATAACCCTGTGGAATGTGCAGGGGTCCTAATGGTATATTGGTAGGATGGCTGTAGCAACTTTGTGAGTGGGGAGGTATTATGTGTAGCATGTGTAATATGAGAGCAAATGAGGAGGAGGCGGGTGATGGTGCTTGTTTGCATGATTGTCTGAAGGTTGGGGTTGGGTGTGGGTGTGGTAAGGTTATGTATAAATAAAATGAGGTAGAGGTGGGTGGGAATGGGGGTAGGATAGGGGATAGGAATAGGCAGAGCCCTACCTAGGAGGTAAGAGCTGAAAAAAGTATCAGGAGTCTAAGTAATGAAGGTAAGCAGCATTGTGCATTAATCAGAAGAATTGTGCCAGTTACTGTGTTTCCACTATTTATTCACTGTGAATGGAAAAATAACTGCTGTGAAGGGACTTGGGTGACTTTAGTAGACAGAAATATTGGAGAATTTAAATAGCTGTAGAGCACTGTCCTGCTTACAGGATGAACTGCTTATCTGGGCTAAGATTCAGCTGTTTCATGGTGATTCTGCTGCCACCTAGTGGCAGTTAGTTGCCATGGCAGAGAATGGAAGGAGGGGAAAAGACCTTGCATGTGTGCATGCTATGCCAATATAATAAAATTAAGTAAAAGCACTAACAACTAGATGCAATAATTAGTTAACAGGGAATACACCTAAATAAGAATATTTCAAAGAGTAAAAAAAAACAAGACAGTTAAATGAAGAATGCAGTAAAATATTAGCTAATTTCAAGATTATAAGAGTCTAGAGTAATTTGTCTCTTGGGTTCTTATATCATGCTACACATCATATGTGAAGGTTCTGGGCCTAAGAAAAATCTAAATATCAAACTGTTTTATTGCCCTTCATTCTTTCCATCTCATTAGGGCCATAAACATTTTGAGTTTCTGATTTCTTTTCCTGTGTTTTGTCATTCATAACTGCCATCTTTCCCTCCCATTCAGGTCATAAACCTACTCTGTTTTGGGGGACTCAGTAGTTTTGCTAAGCAATGACTAAGAGGCAGTGAGGCTAAAATGTCAAATTTTAAGATACTTGATACTACTGCTGAGAAAAAGAGTGACAAAACCTTAAACTACATGTATTATGAGCTTTAAAAATCTAGCATAATCATGGTTTTATAGTTGCAATAGAAAGGTATCAATACAGTGCATTTAGAATCACAACAGACAACACAAAACCAGAGTGTCAATGGGAAAACTACAGGCACACTTTCCATAGATTCTGAAAGTAAACTGTAATTCTAAGCAGTGCTTTTCCAAGTGATTATAAAAATCATTACTGTGACTCTAAGACAATATAATCTCAAGTTCTGTTGACACAAAGTGCTCCACAACAAACAAAAATGCAGAGTCTTTTCAGTATTTTTGCCCCAACTGGACATTATGGGGTAGAATGAAGTAAAGATTTGTAATTACTACACATTAGCGTCACAGTGCCATTAGCAGTGGATATGATATCATCATAGATACAAAATATATTTTTTTCATTTTCTGACCATATCTGTCCTTGAATCATTCAGTGCTGCTACTGGTAAGGTCTTTCTAAATTTACTATAAATGTTCTAGAGTAATATGCTTCCTTTGGGAAATGGAGAAAGTTGTGGAAATTGGATGGAAAGGTGAGCGCTTTATGACTGCAGCCTTACTTTACTTTCACTTGCTGTACCAAGGGAAAATTTCCTGAAAGACAATGCAGCTGAAATGAGGCTGAGATGATGAAATAGTAGCCTAGTCTAGTCAAAGAAGGTGTTTTTTTGTTTGTAATCACAAGTATAACTATGAATGACATGCATCTAATATCTCACTGAATTTGCTTGAATTACAGTACAGATTTTAACTACTGCACAACATGTTTACAAAGAGGTCTTGGAATTTCAGATTGGAACTAAATTAGATGTATAGAAAAGTAGACCAGTCATAGATAAAATAACGGTTAATAAGTTCATGTGAGACAAAAGAAATGAGACCCAAAAATTATGCCCATTTTCCAAATGATGCACATTTTCTGTTGAAAACATAAAACTGTGCAGTGGGGCATGGCAAATGGGAAGGACATGACAGCTTCAGAAAGGCCTAGAAGCAAATAAATTGGGTCTAAGGTTGGACCATTAAGGTTCCATGCAGAATACAGTGTGCTGTCGTGTGAAGAGTCAATGCAAAAACTAGTGACATTGTATAACTAGATTTATTCCCTTTTTGGAGGTCTATGACTGCAAGAAGTCTAGGGATTTAGTAGATGCTTGGCTGTGCAAGCACTTCCTTCCTTCCTTCCTCCCTACATCCTTCCCTTCCATTTTGGTTAACCATATAAGTCAACTAGCCCTTAGAGTCTTTTTTTTCAGCCAATAAGCCCAGATTAACGGCAGTAATAAATACTGCACACATACATAGATACACACACACACATGCAGTCAACCAGCATTTTTTGGAAAGATGGGAGGAATATGAATATGTAACATAGAAATGGTTCTGAGTTAAAGCCTCATTTATCTTAATATACAGAGACATAAGGTCTGGAACTACAGTTGACGTAGAATATCATAACTTCAGGATTCAAACCTATTCATTGTTCATGGCCAACATAATAGATTTTCTAATGTAAGGTTAAAAAAGCCATAATATGCTCATTGACACTTGATCTACTTGAAAAAAAATGTCTGATTCATGAATGGAATTCCATAGCTTCCATTGCTAACAAAATTATTTTGAATTCAAAATAACAGCATTCATTTGGTAAGCCCATATAAAAATCAGTCATGTTCTATTTTCATGGAAAAAAGTAAGATGATTGCAAGCTAACTCATGTTTTTTTTTTAAACCCTTTTTGATGGTTGAAGCCTGGACTCTGGCTCCGCCCGCATACTCCATGGCAAAAATCTGGATGCACAGGGCCACACGCTCCTTCACAAAGAATGCACACCTATGTGTTATTTTGATAATTATCGATGGTATGTTTTGGGGATATATGAAAAAAACATAATTCCTAAGCAAAGCCACATGGATACAACTAAAAATCCAGTTACCTTTAGTCTGAGACACTAACCTGTGTGCAACTGTTTCACTACTCAAGCTTCTGGTGGGACAAAAATGTGTTACAACTTTAATTGTTTTGATTTTAAAAATAATTACATGTCCACATTTTATGTTTAATATAAAGATGACAGTCATTTATTTTCAATATTTTACATTATATTTGGATGCATAATTTTTTGTGTATAGTAGTCAAAACATGTACCCATTGAGTATAGAGTGTGAGGTCCATATTAGTACAGTCCAGTGAATGCAAAGTTCAAGCACATGAACCTGTGGACTGGCTGCAGAATTCTGCACTGAAGAACTTTACAGGAAGCATAAGCACTTGTAAATAGTTGTAGGGAGTGTTGCAAGCACCTCACAGGTAGCACAAGTACTAGTAAGGAGTAAGGACT
Organism: Protopterus annectens; assembly: GCF_019279795.1. Lineage (NCBI taxonomy): Eukaryota > Metazoa > Chordata > Ceratodontiformes > Protopteridae > Protopterus > Protopterus annectens. Next base: position 951,738,845 of record NC_056728.1, read on the forward strand.
CAAATGGAGCACTCATTCTGAATGTGTTGTAAGCTCTTCACAGGAAACACAAGCATCTGTAAGGGCCCTTAGGGGGCAGACATTCTGAATGTGTTCAAAATACTTCACAGGTAGCTCAAGTACCTGTACGGAATGTTAGGGAGAACTCATACTGAATATGTTGTAAGCACTTCACAGGTAACACAAGTATCTGTAAAAACCCTTAGAGAGCAGACATTCTGAATGTGTTATAAGTACTTCACAGGCAATGCAGGTACCTGTAAGCAACCTTAAAGATCACTCATTCTAAAAGTATTGTAAGTACTTCACTGGTAGCAAAAAGTACCTGTAAAGGCATTTAGGAAGCATTCATTCTGAATGTGTTGTAAGCTCTTCACAGGAAACACGAGCACCAATAAGGGCCCTTAGGGAGAAGACATTCTGAATGTCCTGTAAGTACTTCACAAGTAACACAGACACCTAGAAGGAACCTTTGCGAGCAGACATTCTGAATGTCCTGTAAGTACTTCACAAGTAGCACAGACACCTATAAGGAACCTTTGGGAGCAGACATTCTGAATGTCCTGTAAGTACTTCACAAGTAGCACAGACACCTAGAAGGAACCTTTGGGAGCAGACATTCGGAATGTCATTATTTTATTATTTATTAAATAAAATAAACCTTAGTGAGCAAGCATTCGGAATGTGATGTAAATATTTCACAGGTAGCACAGACACCAGTAATGAACTTTAGGGAGCACTCATTCTCAATGTGTTGCAAACACTTCACAGGTAGCCCACGTACATGTAAGTAACCTTAGGGAGTACGCATTCTGAATGAATTGTTAGGACTTCACAGGTAAAATAAGTCAGCCTAAGTAAATTTAGGTAGCAGTCATTCTGAATGTGTTGCCAAAGCCAACAGCCACTATGCTAGAATGTACATCCTGGGAAAAAGAATACTGCCTAGGATGTCTTTTTTTACAGATTCCAGAAAGTAACCGGTAACTATATCTGAGGGGTTGATATGTCAACATATGTTTTGTAGTCATGTTATGGAATGCACCCTTACATGCTATTTTAAACTTTTATTTAAATTATAAAACTTTCAAGATTATACTTCACAGGTAGTGCAAGTACCTGTAAAGACCCTTAGGGAACAAACATTCTGAATGTGTTGTAAGCACTTCACAGGCAGCACAAGTACCTGTAAGGAACCTTAGGGAGCAGTCATTCTGAATCTGTTGCCAAAGCAGACAGCTACTGTGATAGATTGTAGATCCTGGGAAAAAGCATAATGCCTGTGGTTGTCTGTTTTCACAGCAAAGATTACAGAAAGTGACCAGTAACTATGTCTGTGAGGTTGATATGTCAACATATGTTCTGTAGTCATGTTATGAAATGTATCATTCCATGCTATTTTATACTCATTCTGAGTGTGTTGTAAGCACTTCACAGATAATACAAGTCGATGTAAGCAAATTTAGGGAGCAGTCATTCTGAATGTTTTGCCAAAGCAGACAGCTGCTATGCTAAAATGTACATCTTGAGAAAAAGGTTATTGCCTGTGGATGTCTTTTATTCATTGCACAAATTCAGAAAGTGACCAGTAACTATGTCTGTGGGGTCAATATGTCAACACATGTTCTGTAGTAATGTAATGGAATGCATCCTTTAATGCTATTTTACACTTTCGTTTAACATGAGCTGAAACACGAGGTTTAAAATATAAAACTTTCAAGATTACATAAAGTTTCTGTAATTTTACTATAAAGTATCTGTAAGAATCCTTACAGAGCAGATATTCTGAATGTGTTGCATCTACTTCACAGGTAGCACAAGTACCTGTAAGGAACCATAACAAGTGGTATTTCTGAATGTGTTATAAGTACTTCACAGGTAGACAAGCACGTGTACTTAACCATAGGGAGCACTCATTCTGAACATTTTGTAAGTACTTCACAGGCAGCACAAGTACATATAAGGAACCTTAGGGAGCAGACAATATCAATATGTTGTAAGCACTTCACAGGTAGCACAAGTATTTCTGAAGGAATGTTAGGGAGCCATCACTCTGAATGTATTGTAAATACTTCACAGGTAGCACAAGTACCTGTAGGAACCTTTGGGAGCAGGCATTCTGAATGTGTTGTAAGTACTTCACAGGTAGCATAAGTACCTCTAAGGACCCTTAGGGAGCCAAGATTCTCAGTGTGTTGTAAGCACTTCACTGGTAGTACAAGGACCTGTAAGGACCCTTAGGGAGCAGACAATATGAATGTGCTGAAGTACCTCACAGTCCACACAAGGACCTATACAGAACTTTAGGGAGCTGTCATTATGAATGTGCTGTAAGTACAGCACAGGTAACACAGGGACCTATAAGGAACCTTAGGAAGCAGACATGCTGAATGTGTTTTAAGTACTTTACAGGTAGCACAAGTACCTGCAAGGAACCTAAGGGGAGTGGTCTTTCTGAATGTTACAGTTACAATTTGCAATTACAGTCGTAAACTGGTAAATGCTATGCATGCTGACCTTTTAACTAAAGGGCCGAGTTTCATTCCAGCTAAGCATGCCAATATTGCGGATGCTTTAATTGACTTGAAATTATATAGTCGAAAGTTAAATCTTGCTCTTTGGTTTTCACAGAATAGTTTGTCTAACAGTGTAAATACTATCAGTAAAGCAGTTTCTTTAACCCACCATTAAATAATACCATTAGGATGTTTGAATGTCTGTGTGAGCAGTATATTAGGCAACTGGGAATGCACCCCACTGAGAACAAGTTCTAAAACTTGAATAAAAATGAAAGTATGTTATTAAAAGAAATTTGTTCAGACAGCTAGCATAGAGTCATGATACCAGAGAAGGGAGGAGGGTGGTGCTTATGAGTAGCATTGAGTACAACAATAAAATGATGTAATTATTGCTATCTGATACATATGAAGAGGCATCTAGGAATTAAAGTTTTATTGCTTATACAAAAATTGACGCTGTAGTATATGGAATGTTAATGCCGGGCCAACTGAATCAGAGAGATTATGAATTCCTATTCAATGACAAACCAGTTATAGCCAAAATATATGGCATACCCAAGAGTCATAAAAATCTTTCTAGACTTAGGGTAGATGCACAAAGGTCAAAAACACATTATATTGCCAAGCATATTGACCACTTTGTGAAATGTTAGCTACCAAATCTTTAACTAATATGCAGAGATTCATGGCATTGCCTAGAAAAAATAAATCCCCTCCCATTTGGTTAGAATTACATTTTTGTTACTATAGATGTTAACAATCTTTTCTGTGTCATTCCTCATGGGGAGGGATTATTATGGGTTGAGGAAGTACTACGGGATCTGAACATTATGGAATCTGACAATATTAGTGTCTTTGTTACACTCATGGAGTTAGTGCTCATGAATAATTTTCTATTCTTTGATGGTCAGAATTTTAGGCAGGATACTGGTGTGGCAATGGTGGTGGCTTGCTCCCCCAGTTATGTTAATTTGGTCATGGCCTTTTGGGAGATGAATTATATATTGAACAGTGTTTTCAGTCAATGTTGGTCCTTTTACACTTGATTTCTGGACAGTATTTTATTTTGTTTGACTGACACTGAAAAGAGATTGGTGGATTTTTTTTAACTACAATAACAATATTGTTCCTTTTTTAAAATTTTCACGGTCCTATAACAGGGACAAAACTTGTTTTTTAGATGTTCTATTAACCAAAAACCATGAACACATGGCCTTTGTTTTCTAACATTTATCACAAACCAACTTTTTCTAATATTTATTTGCATTTCTCAAACTGGCACCCTTTGCATCAGAAAAAGGCAGTGGTGAAGGGGCGGCTTGTGAGAATGGCCAGGATGATTACAGACATAAAAACCTTTATAGAAGAGTGTGACAATGTCCAGAGCATGTTTGTTAGGAGAGATTATCCTATTTTCTTTGTGGAACCAGTAAAACAGCAGGTCATTAAAAAAGGCAATCAGGGTTTTATAAACCTGTTCTAGTTGGGACAAATGCCCCAATGTTAATGCCTACCGACAGTAATGTTGATACCGCCAACAGCAGTGTTGAATCAACAACACAGGTGCTTTATTACTACTAACAATTTGGACAGTAAGAGTATTTTTAATTGCCTTAAAAAGAATTGGATATTTTTTCCACTGATTATGATCTCAGTAAAATTGGTGATAAAACATATGTTGTTTATAAAAAGGATAGATCTTTCAAAAAATTACTGGAGTAGAATGCTATTTTGTACAGTCTGTAAAAAGGCATGATAAAATGTAGGAGGTGCTCACAGTACCCCAACATATTAGTGAGAAAGCAAGTTATGGTCAGAGGTAGCCCATATTCTGTTGAAGGGAATTTTTCATGAGGTTCTAAACAGGTCGTATATCTGGCCTGTTGTAACACATGCTCACCATTTTATGTGGGCAAAACCTCTAGGAGACTAAAGGAAAGAATTTACAAACACCTACTTGACATTAAAAATGCAAGTGCCTTGTATACATACATACATATAGCTATTTCAAGCACAGGCATTAATGCCCTTCTAGCTTGCCAATATACCAAAACACTTGTTCTCATAATAAGTGTCCAGGCTATTCTTAAAAATATTTAAACTAGTACTTGTTTTAATGTAATTTGTTAGTCTGCTCCAAGCATCAGCTACTCTGTCAGAGAACCAATTAGTACACTTCTCATTCCTATAGAATCTTCTACATAGGGTGTCTGATGATTCTCTAGTACTTTTTGATAACCCCAAACATTCCCAGAAGTAGTTGTCACTAAATATCCTATATAGTCCAAATAAGTAATCCTCTTAGATATCCATAAGAGACACATTACACGTTCAGATATATTAGTCTTTCATAATAACTTACATTTTCACATCCATGGATACCCTTGGTATATTTCCATTGTATTCCTTCCAGTTTACACATGCTTGTTTTCTTATAGGTTTTCCATATTGTTATTCCATACTCAAGTTTGGGTTTAATGTAACTAACAAACATCGATTCATTATTTTTGATTTCCTAGACTTTATAAATCTTTTTGTACAACTATAGTTCTATACCTATCATTAACCAATTGGTTGATATGATTAGAAAAACTCATAGCTGAATCTACCCATATACCCAGGTTCTTAAATGAGTCTACAGTTTCAATCACTGTGTGCTGTATTAAATATTCACCTTTCAATTTATGCCTACCAAATCTCATATGCTTTGTTTTTTATGTATTTGTCAGCATATTATTCTCCTGTGCCCAAATGGTCAATTTACTCAAATTATTTTGCAGACATGCTTTATCTATAACACATGTAATCAGTTTACCCAATTTCAGGTCATCTGCATATAGACTATAGAACATCTCAGATGAAAAAGTTATGTCTGAAAGATACAATCTAAACAAGTTAGGGCCAAGGACAGAGCCCTGTGGGTCATCCTGACTGTAACCAAGGATTTCACTTGTCCAGTTGCTGTATGATACTTGCTATGTCCTATTTTTAAGCCATGCAGCTATCCTTCTTATCAAGAGTACATCAATACCTAGTTGTACTAATTTATTGATCAGTGTTATGTGTATGACCTTGTGAAATGCTGAAGTTAAATCTATATAAATTACATCACAGCACAATTTTTCATTCATAGGTGTTATTATACTGGTTTAGAACATCATATTACAGGTGGTAATAGATCTGTTTTCAACATATACATGCTGATATATGGTTTTGAGTCCCATCCTATCCATTTCTGACAATAACTTATCCAATATTACCTTCTACATTATTTTTCCCCAACATGAAAGTAGACTTAAGGGTCTGTATGACTCTGGGTTTGTCCTACTCCCTTCCCTTAAAAACAGGTTTAATAAGCGCATGTCTCCAGTCTTGAGGAATATCCCCATATTTATATGACTTAATGAATAATAGATATGATGGTACTGTAAGTTCTTGTTTCATGCAAGAAATGTATGAATTCCTCTAGGTTATCTGCACTTGACTTTAGTGGTCTATATACTCCAACAATTGTTATATGTTCCAGGGTTGTCTTAATTGTCACAGTTCCACAGTCTATAATACTGGTGTTACCATTGAACATGTAATGATCACATGCCTCATAACTATCTTTAATCCCTATCATAACACCTCCACATGATTTTTTGTTAGAATGTCTGTTACAGTAAAAACAGTTATACCCTGACAAAAGTGGTTTCCAGTCATTGTTCTTTTACCATGTTTCACAAACAATAACAACATCAATCTTATGGAAACGTAGCAAATTTTCCAGTAAAAAAATGTATTATTAATGTTCCTAGCATTAACAACCATCAGAGACGCATCAAATGTTGCTATCTGTGGGCTGTTAAATTTTCAACATGGCAAAAATCCCGAGTGTTTGTCCAATATTGCAAAATATCTGCTGCAAAAGTTCTCTTCCCTGATCTAGACAAATGCACACCATCCTGTCTGAACATGTGTGCCCAAAACACGGCTTGGATGCTCTACACATTTCTATTTTTTAAAACAGGACATTTTGTTTTCCATGTAGGTATTTACCCAAAAAATCTTTTCAGTCACAGTGGCCTGACTATCATTTCTATAGGTGATTTGTGAAAAATACATCCTAACTCCAGTACAAGCAATACTATCTAAGAAGGCTGTCTGTTCTCTACCAACAGTCAGAGAATCCTTGTGGGTGACATTTGTACCAACATGAATAAAAATAGATCCATACTTCCTTACATTAAGGCATTCCAAGGCTGGTCTCGCATCTTCTATTTTCTCTCCAATTCATCTCTGCAAATATATGTATCAGTTCCTCTGATAATTGAATCTCCAATTACAATAATATCTTTGCTGGTCAGCTCTGAAGAATCTTCAGCATCTAATACAGTAATATTTGGTCTATCAATTGTTACAAAGGATAGATCTTCATCACTATTAGTCTTATTAATCCCACAGTTTTCATTGTGTATTAAATTCTCATCCAGCTGGTGTTGTAAATCAACAGCTTAAGTCATCTAGTCAACATCTGTCTTTCTCCTCTTTTTTCTTACAGTAATGTTCTTCAATCCTTCTACATTCAGTTTTGATTTCTTTCTTTTCACCTGCCCCTTGCCTCTTTTTTCTACCTTTTCCATTGGAAAGATGATGCGTTTTTCTGTAGACTGGAGGTTTTCTGATAGCAAAATATAATTCCCTGTAACCTGTGTGTTAACAATAAAGCAGTGTCCTTTTTACTACCTATTCAGGTACATTTACAGTTGTTAATCAGTTTATTTTTCTTCCTTGTTATTTGTTGTGAACTTCTTCCTTTCTTTCTTTTTTTTGTTTCCTTCTTAACAAACTGTATCCTCAGATAGCTGAATACTTGCATCCAGAATTCCAGAGCTGTGAGCGGCATCATCTTGTTTCATAGGGATTGAATGATATTTGCAAAAAATTGATGCATCATTTCCTAAATGTGTACTATTTGTAGATGAACCACCAGGTACAAATTTAAACAATTTTTGTATTTGTTTAATTAGAATCGTTGAAGTGCAATGGTAATGTATACTGTCATTTTAAATGTGGAGGGCATTGGATTTTGGGCGATTGTATTTGTTAATTGATTGAGTTAATTGTATAATTGTATTATTGAAAAAATTCTAAGGTATGGTGTTATTTAAGATGCTGGTGTTTTGTAAGGAAATATCCCTTGAAGGCGAAAGGCCGAGGTACCAGGATTAAATTTTTACCTGGTGGTTCATCTACTTCATGGTGTGTGTTTTATTTCTTATTCTGGAGGACTGTACATTTTGTTGTGTTCTATTTGTTCTATGCCTAACATTATTTAGTTCATCAGTCCAGTCATTAATATATGAAACAACAGTTCTCCAAGCCATGCCAATTGCACAAGTGCAATCATCATCAGTAAGTCCAGATTTACTTCTAACAATGGTAAGCAAATCATCCTACTTTTGACATGAGGAACATAGGTCACCAGTGTTATCAGCTGTTATCTTTAAATATGCATAGCATTTATTACACTGTACAAGATATTTGTGCATTAGCAAATTGTTAATTGCATACTCACTTAAGGAATCCATATTCAGCTTCAAATGAATACAATATTACAAAAGAAAATATCAAAATCGGTAACCAGAGAATTCAAGGAGAAATTAAATCAACTTCTATAACAAAAAAATCATACCAGGAATATACAACTAAATAAAGTACAGTAAGTTGTTCTGACCATACATGTTGTACAACCCAGACAAAAGTTGTAATTCCTTTATGTCGGTCAATATCGCTCGCAGTAGCACTTCTTTTTGACAATAAAGATAAATAGATCACAAACCAAGATGGGATTCTTGGGAAAAAGCTTACTGCCTCTGGATGTCTTTTTTTCACTGTTCACTGTACAGATTCCAGAAAGTGACCGGTAACTATGTCTGTGAGGTTGATATGTCAACATATGTTCTGTAGTCATGTTATTTAATGGTTCATTCCATGCTATTTTATACTTTTGTTTAACATGAGCTGAAACACAAGGTTTAAAATGTAAAACTTTCAATATTACATAAAGTGTCTTTAATTTTACTAAAGTACCTGTAAGGAACCGTAGGGAGCTGTCATTATGAAAGTTTTGTAAGAACTTCACAGGCAGTGCAAGTACCTGTAAGGAACCTTAGGGAGCTGTCATTATGAAAGTTTTGTAAGAACTTCACAGGCAGTGCAAGTACCTGTAAGGAACCTTTGGAAGCAGCCATTCTGAATGTGTTGTAAGTACTTCACAGGTCTCACAATTATCGTAAAGAACCTTAGGGAGCAGCCATGCTGAATGTCTTCAAAACACTTTAGAGGTAGAACACAATCACCTGTAAGGAACTTTTTGGGAACAGTCATTCTCAATGTGTTGTAAGTACTTCACGAGTAGCATAAGTACCCCTGAAGAACCATAGACAGTACTCTGAATTTGATGTGAGAACATCTCAGGCAATATAAGCCAGTGCAAGTAAATTTAGGGTGCAGTCATTCTGAATGTGCTAGCAAAGCAGACAGCTACTGTGCTAGATAGTAGATCCTGGGAAAAAGCATAATGCCTGTGGATGTCTGTTTTCACTGGACAGATTCCAGAAAATGACTCTTAACTATGTCTGTGGTATTGATATGTCAACATGTGTTCTGTAGTCATGTTATTTAATGCATCATTCCATGCTAGTTTAGACTTTTGTTTAACATAATCTGAAATGCAAGATTTAAAATATAAAACTTTCAAGATTATATAAAGTGCCATTAATTTTATTATATAACAAGAAATAGTGGTGTGTTTTCTGTTATTCCCAAGGCTCAAGAAGTCCTGGTGTGCTAAATAGATGACTACAAATGTTTTTCTAGAACAGGCTTCCAAGCCTCTTAAAGCAAAGTTCTTCTCTGTTGTATTCAAGCACAACTTAGATCTGTGGATGGGAATTAGAAGACATACCCTGGGATTGTCCCCTGTGCCACTAATGGACAGAGGCAGCTCCTAAATGCTTTATCCCATGCCTATGATCCCTCAAATTATCTATGGTATGATCCTAGATATTCTCATTAGGAGTAATGTATAATCATTGACTACAGGATCAGTAAGGCCAATCTATAACAAAATGCGCTAAGTTATTTTGAGTGCAAAAAAGGGATACTGGCTACACTTAAACAACCCACAAAGGCGGCTTACCTATGAAAGTATAAATAAACTTGATGGTGCAGTGGTGCAGCAGTTTGCATTGTCGCCTCACAGCAAAAGGTCCTGCAGTTCTCCTGGTTCGATCCTCGGCTGTTGCACCTGCTGTGCAGAGTCTGCATGTCTTCCCAGCATTTGTTTGGGTTTGCTCCAGTTTCCACCCACATTATAAAGACATGCATCTGGAGCTTTTCTTTCCTGGCCTCCACTGTAAATAGGCTCATTCCAAGTCAGACTTTTCCGGTAAACAAATGTTAAATAAAGAAATAAACTGCATTCAGTTTTTACAGTTGAGGCTAAAGAATGTCAGGCTTGGAAAAGGATTTATTTAAGAAATTCTATCGCGAACATAATGAGTTACTACAGCCATATATTTTCATACTAAACAGTTAAAGCTGCTGGACAAAGTTAATTCCACAGAGTTTCTAAGAGTCAGATGTTGTGTCATGATTATTACTCAACATCAACATTCCTTGTCTTGTCTCTGGATTCTTATAGAGTTCTCTTCAACCTATGCCCACCTTATTTACATAGCACAACTGTCGTTTTGACTTCCTGTCTACATTGTGATAATTCACTCCTTATGGTATTTCACTTTATCGTAAGGCTAATACAAAAGCTGGTTCACAAATATAAATGGTGACCACATGAACAAACCCCAAATGCATAACATATGCCCTTCACTATGACATCAACAATTCCCACCTATCTGGGAGTTGCCGTGTGTGACGCTTCTCCAACCAGTGGTTATAGATGATTCCAGGACATTCTTGCTATTCTCAGCTTTGGCTAAAGCTGCAGAAAAAAAATGGCATGCTAAGCAGTTATCTGTCATGACAGATATGAGAAATGTACCATATTTTTTCATGGTTTCCCTTCAGGGAAACACTGTATAATGAATATTTCATCCCTGATAGCTCTCTACTCACTCCTAGTATAATGCCATTTATTTACTTTGACAAGGTGGATACCTTAGTAAAACTTGATACTGCCAGTAACAAAAGTTTTCTCCCCAAGCTGAGTATTACTAATTCTGGCTTTGAAATAATGAACTAGTTTATTACTGATTAGAAGGCTGCTCTTTTAAGGAAGGGTAACACTTCATTCTGTAGGTAGAATTTGGAATCTCTTACCTAGGGAAATTACACAGATTACTTCCTTACCCCTCTTCAAACAAAAAATTAAATTGTACTTCCAAACCACTGGCTTTGTTCTTGTAGTACACCAGACTAACTTTTCCTCTCTCTGTCTCCCTCATTTCATCTACTACTATGTTTAACTTATTCAGTCAAGCTAATACCTTTTTATCCTTTGACCTTTGGACGTTTTCCTCTCTCTAACCTTCTCCTTTCTTTCTCTTCCCCCTCTTCTCTTTGTCTTCTCTGTCTCATTTTTTCCCCTATCTACTGCCTTACCTCCTCTTCCTCTCTCTAACTTGTGTGATACTCCCTCTTTCTTTCTGTCCTTTGTACTCTAATCTCTCTCTATATTTTAATATGCTTTTTTTTCCAGTATCCCCCCCCTTTTTTTTTAAATTAATATCCTCTGTAATTGACTTTGTATTTTTGTCATTATACATTGTATGGCTTGTCTATTTTTCTTTTTTCTTTTAGATTTTATCAATTAATTAGTTTTTCACTAACTTGTCATTTTGTTGTATCTTGTGTGGAGCTTTTCTCCCCGGGCCTCTACTGAAAATGGAAATACATCCAGCTAGACTAGCCCGGTCAACAAATGTAAAATAAATAAATAAATAAATAAATAAATTAGTCCATTCTCTCTTTCCCTTCTCTTTTTAATTCACAGATTTTCTTAGGGATCAGTTATGGGACCCCTCTTATTTTTTCATTATATCAGCTTCCTCCCAAGCTTATCTCTCATGACATAATGCAAAATTATATGCATATTGTTGTCTTTCACTTACCCCAGTATTAAGAAAGTTTGCAAGTCATATGAAATCTCTTCAGCAACAGGTTACTGGGAGGGTGATTTTATTGAACTGAAACAAAGCAATAGAATGTGATATTTTAGGAAATCATTAAAAAAAGGCTGATAAACTGGGCCTCCATTAACTGATGAAATCAATATACAGAAATTATTAGTTTTAAATGCTTAAGTCTAATAACGTATTGATGCCTTAGTTGATAATCACATGGACTATGTTAACTCTCTATGTTCGGTAAGCTTTAATTTTAACAAATGACTTTTTTTTTTTTTATCATGGAACATCTCAATATTCATTTCAACTGGTTCACAGCTAACCTGACCTCAAACTCACATAATTGCCTCTCACTCAAAGCTTTAAACTGCCCAGAATTTCCCCCACCAACTACTACTCTCTCAAGTACTTAGCATCCATTCCATCATCTCCCCAAGCCTCCACTGAAAAAGGTGTTTAGCACTGTCAGACATTCCCAGTCAACGGATGTAAAATAAATAAATAAATAAATGATAAAGAAATAAACCACTGCTAGAGCAGCCAAAGAGAAAGCAGTCCTTCCTGTGCTGATCTGTGCCAGCTTCATCTTGCTATCAGATGCACAATCTGTAGCTTTAAGGGAATAAATGCCCTATTGAACAGAGTATGGTTATAGCACTTGTGCCTCGTTTGCCCTGATTGATCACTATTCATCCTTGCAGTATATACTACAGGGAGTATTGTGGCTCCCTCGTTAGCCTGCTCAAACCTAGTACTTCATTTACTTCACCTTAATCTATGGAAGGTGCACATGTTGTAGTTAGGCTGCACTAGGCATGTTCCTGATGGCCTCCAATCCAGTTCTCATAGGAAGGATGACCTAGTTTTCAGAGGAAATCTTATGCATCAAACATCTTTCCCTAAAATGTTAAAATCTCTTGTGGCCATCCAAAAGGATGCATCTAATCTTCAAAAGCTTCACTTTCAGACTTTCTTGTGGTAGCAGTGGCTGAAACAAATAGAACCATCTGAAAGCCCTTAAGTCAATCCACTAGAAGTGATGGGATGTATGGGGAAACATGGTTTTATATTTGTCACTTTTGCTATCAGTTCTGTTAATTACTTCATCCATATGACCAACTTCCAGCAAGATGTTTGAGAGAAGACCACTGAGCCACTGTGAAGGTTGTCTGTATCTGATATTCACTGTCAAATTGAAGCATAGTGCAACTATGTTGAGCATTGCATCATTGTCTAAGGGTGTTTGCATAATGCAGCTGACAGGGCAGCCAGGTGGCTGGGACAAGCCATAACAAGAGGTGCAATGCCTTGGCTTAGACTATGCAGATAATGTTAAAGCGTCATTCACTAATGCACCCTTGGATGGGTTGCCCTCTTTATACCCAAGAGTTTGGGACTGGTATAATGGTTACTGCTTACATCACAGACCCAATGTTCAGGGTTTAATTATCATCATTTGAAAGGGAAATTGGCTAGGCTTAAAATGGACCACTAGGTCAGTTAGCCTAGAACTTGCCTATGAACCTATTTGTCAGTCAGCTTTACATACTGCTTTTCTTATCTTGTGTCTCTGTCACATAAGCTTACTTGAATATCTCTGTTGTGTTTGTCTTCTCTGTAGTTCATTACTCTGTTAAACTGTTTTTTTTTTTGCTTTGATGCTTAATATGCAGTATATTTACAATTTTCATATGCACAATTCCTTTCCAGTTTTGTATGGGAATACCATTGTATGTAAAACAGTAGATTATGGAAATTTCTTTTTCTCTTGTTATTGACTTAAATGGGTCCTTTGAGGATTGGTCAGTTAGATTTCTGGACTACACAATTTATCCTGTCCTGAATTACTAAAAGCCTTATGCCTGCTCTTTATCAAATACAGATTGCTGGTTCCTGAGGGATGATCTATGTTGAACATTTTGAACATTGAAGGGCTTCCTATCCTTTCCTATCTCCACCACCTTTGCAGAATCATTGGTCTGTCAAACAATCATGCCAAAAATCTGAGTCTCCACTTCAAGACAGCAGCACCTGATAGCACATTCAATACATAATGCAGCACATTCTCTGCCTCTGGAGAAAACTCCCTGTACACAAACAAAGTAATGTCCAATCTGCTTTACAAAATAGATGGCACAATTAGATTGGAGGCCATAAATTTAGGTCTGAAGAAAATAGTAATCTCCTCTTACCAGAAGTAATTGATATACCCTCAGTATCAAGGATTATCATGGCTAAATGACTTGATGGCCTTTTAGAAGTAAAGTTATTATGACCTAATGAACGTTGCCCAGACAGAAAATGAAATCATATAAATAAAATAAGGCAAAAATATTGCCCACTCTTCAAGTGGACTGGCAAATACTAAGTGGCACCTGAATTATTTAGTTATTTATTGTTAGGAATGGATGATTCACCATTTGACAAATGGCATCTCATTTATTCACTTTTATTTTATTTATTTGACATTTGTTTATGAAGAAAGTCTAACTGGGACAATATTCCATTTTAGGCAGAGGCCTGGGGCATAAAACTCCACATTGACATAATATAGTTACAGTTAAATAATGTTACTACAAAACCTAATACAGAAAAACAACATATTAAGTAAGTAAACAATTAAACCAGTTCACACATTGTGAACCTATATATACAAAGTGCAAATATGTGGACAGCTATAACAATTTGAAAAAAAATATTGTCAGTATTTAAGGAATTCATAAGTACAGTTCCTAGAGTTAATATTAAACACACTGAGTACACTTTAGAAAAGAGACAACTAGACAACATAGGCAAGGCAAAATACATTTGTCCTTTTTCTAAGAAAAGAGATTAACGATGTTCCAAGAAAAGCAATTAGCAAAAAGTATGCTGGGGGTGGGAAAAGGGTGGGTCTAATTCAGCCTGCCATAGTGCAAGTGCAGAACCAAGTCTTATTTAGCTGGTCTTTTAGTAGATGTTTGAAGTTGGAGAAGTTAGAGGTAGAACTCATTTGCAGAGGGATATAATTCCGTTTTATAGCAACAGAATTACGAGTAGACACATTGGCCATTGGATTTGTGTGCTTTATATATGCTGAGAAGATATTACTCATTGGATTAAAGTAGTCTTACAGTGATAGGAAGGAGAATAGGAGTAAAGGCAGGGCAGTGATCGGCTTTGTGAATAATGTTATGTGCAGACATAAGCTGTATAATCTGGGTGATGAGGTAGTTTGAGTCCATTCAAAGCCTTAAGGGCAATACAGTGGTTTTTCTGGCGGTTTACTATCATGTCCTCGAAGTGGACTTGGTCCAATGATCGTATCATCGACTTCTGTCTGTGAAAACTGACAGTGCTGTAATCCGGTATTGCCAAAATACAAATTGAATGTGATTTTGGGACAAGCATTAACATGGGTCGCGATAGGGGTGAGATTTGTACTTTTGCAATATCAGTGTTCGACATTGCCAACATTTGAGGTCCAGGTTTCGAGCGAAGTGGAATCGACCAAGACCACCTCGAGGACATGATAGTAAACCAGCTGTGGCATTGTTTATTGGTGGTAGCAAAAATTTTACAGCCTTATAGCATGCCTCCAGCTTATTTTTAACTGTAGCCTGAAAGTTGGTTAGGATGGGTGCACCATATAAGAGAGATGGAAGAAGGTAGGCAGTGGTTGAGTGGTTTTAGGGATGTTGCTAAGGAGGTATTTATGTCTGTACAACATTCCTAATTTTTTTGAGTCATTTAATGTTGTTTTGAGCACACAGGTCAAATTTAAGATCGTCCTCTATAATAACTCCAAGAAGTTTTAAATGGAAGAGTACCTCAATTTCAGTTTTGTTTAGTGAAAAGATTTTGAAATCCCATTGAATGCAGTTAATCCAACTCCCTGAGTTCACTAGTCTCCAAATATTTTATATTAATCATGCATACTGCAAGATCACAGTAGTGTGAGGAGCTTTTCATCCTTTCAGGGTGCTTCTCTTTTCCACGCAGCTGTGTGACCATGAAGTTAGTCTAAGTGAATAAGAGGGTAGAAGGAATTACAGCAAGCAAAATGATGTGTTCCTATTGTCACTCACAGTTTTGGAGGATGTGCTGCTCAACCAGTTTTTTTCTCATTGGTAAAGTGCCAACTTTTTATTCCTTATCATCTAAGAATAACTGAAATAATCGTAAAATGCTTATACACCTAGATTATTTGACAAATATTTTGAATATATTTGTGTGTGTGTGTGTGTGTGTGTGTGTGTGTGTGTGTGTGTGTGTGTGTGTGTGTGTGTGTGTGTGTGTGTGTGTGTGTGTGTGTTTGTGTGTGTGTGTGCCCCCAACAGGATACATCTGGTGGCTAGAGGTACACAGGCTCAATCCCTGTACCTTGGGTGCAGGTAAAAAGAGCCTAAAGTCCCTAGCCACCATCACTTTTGAATTTATGCCTCACAGATGTTCTTCGTCTCCCATTGCTGCAGTCCTTACATATGGGTATTCCGCTGTCCACAATCGGCCCGAATACCAAAGGGCTAGAACCGGCGTCGGTCATCGGCGCCCGAGACTGACGTCAGTACGTGCCAGTACAAATGCGCATGACCGACGCCATAACCTCAGTCTTTCTTGCCGCGTGGTCCTAAGCAGAAGCAGCATTTGCAAGTGCCGTTCGGCGTTCTGGAATTGTCGGTTTTCGAGTTTCAGACCGGAGACCAAGTTGGGCTAAGTACCCCGTTGGGGACACTTTTGTCTTGGCTAAGTACCCCGTTGGGGACACTTTTGTCTTTTTCTTGCCTCAGTATTGACGGATGTCAGAAAAAGTTAATAACTGTATTTCTTGTGGGAAACAGATTCCTCATAGGGATTACCATTCACTCTGCATTCCTTGTTTGGGGCCTGAGCACGACGTTGTTGGGTGTCGCTTTTGTGCTACTTTTAACAAGCGTACTATTAAATGTCGGTTGGACTGTGCTAGGCTGGTGTTTGGTAAACGTTGTAATTACAACATGCAGTCGGATTCTCCGACGCCTGGTTCTTCTAAGAAACGCAAAGAAAAGTCTTTGCGGTCCAAACAGGATGAGTCGTCCACTCCGGACGCCGGTTCTGTAGAACCACTGACTACTTCAGCGGCTCCTTCTGAAAGTTTACCTGAGTCTCAAGGGGAGCCTTTGTTACTACAGGAAGTGGCTTCTCATGTGTTAG
The DNA here is from genome assembly GCF_019279795.1 of Protopterus annectens. Classification (NCBI taxonomy): domain Eukaryota; kingdom Metazoa; phylum Chordata; order Ceratodontiformes; family Protopteridae; genus Protopterus; species Protopterus annectens. Next base: position 951,755,667 of record NC_056728.1, read on the forward strand.
GCCAGGCTGAGGGTGCTTCTCTGATGTCAGTGGTTCCCTCCCCTCATAGGGTAGTTAGGCCTCCTCCTTCTCAAAGCAAAGCCCATTCTAAGTCTAAGTCTGCCCCTGCTGGTGCTAGTCCCCAGGGTCCAGCTCCTAGGAAGCACATGTTAAAGATGGCTGAAGATTTGATTACTTTAATTAGGGTTCTATGCCCCCCTGAAGAGGCCCAGGGTAGAGACAGAGTTGGAGGGTTTGGTTCAGTCTTCCAATGAGTCAGATTCCTCTGTAGAAGAACTTCAGGATTTCCCTCCCTATTCTGATTCGGAGGCTGAGGACACTACTCCCTCTGCCCCTCCAGAAGATTTTTCTTTCTCTGAGACTTTGCATTCCATGAGGGAACATTTCAAATGGGAGGGCCAGGATTATTCTGATTCTCGTAAAAGGCTAAGAGAATTCTTGTTTTGCCTCAGCATAGGCCCTTGGCTATTCCCCCTGTACTGGATGTTGTTCAGGATGTATTTTCTGAGGCTGCCCTTAACCCAGATTCTCTGCCTCCTGCCCTGGTTAAACCAGATAGATACTACAGGGTTCGGAAGCTCACAAGTACTTATATAAGAGTCCTAGGGCTGATCCAGAAACTATTACTCAAGGCCCCAAAGGTGTTAGGGCTTCTGTGGTTAGGAATCCAGTTCCTCTGGACAAGGATGCTAGGGCCCTGGATAGGTGGGGTAAAAACTGTATACCTCTTCTACTTTGGCTATGAGAGCTTTAAATTGTCAGTTTCATATGCTCAGGTATCAAAATTATTTGCTGGGCCAATTGAAATGTAAAGTAGATGCTTTAGCTGAAGGTATTGAATGTAAGGAGCTTCAGGATTTAGTGCATGCTTCAGACCAAGTTGGTAAGCATTCTTTGCAGTGTGGTTTTGATGCTTTACAGGCTACTTCCAGGGTGGCTGCTACTAGTTCAGTTGTTTGCAGGCATGCCTGGCTTAAAGATCAGACCTTGTCAGAGCATGTTAAGGCTCGAATTATGGATGCTCCTCTGCAATCTGATGTTCTTTTTGGTCCTCCATTAGAATCAGTTTTGAAAAAAATGGAGGAAAAAGCTAAGTCTATGCAGACAGTTAAGGACTTTTTACAGGTTCAGCCCCCTAAGTTCAGTAGGAATTGGCCTGCTAAGGGATGGTCTTTCCCCTCTTCGGATTATCCATCTAGGGGCAGGTCGAGGCAAGGTAGAGGTAGGGCTTCCTCTCAGGGCCCTGTTACTTCTAGGTCTTTGAGTTCTTCTGCCCCTTCTGCTGGGGAGGGCAGGGGTCAGTCCTTTCGGAAACAGACCCAATGACCTGTGTCTTCAGCTGCCGGATTCTGCTTTGCTGGCAGCTCCTCTAGGAGGAAAACTGGGACTTTTCAAAAGGAATTGGCATTTGGTTACCCAAGACAAATGGGTATTGGACATAATAAATCGAGGCTACAAATTTTATTTTCACACGTTCCCTCCTTTCAAAGGTATGCCGGATGTGCCTCATCAGCAAAGACTGGAAGCACAGGCACAAATTTCTTCTCTGCTTCAGTTGGGAGCAATACAGGAAGTACCTTCTGCAGAAAGAGGCACAGGGTTTTATTCCGTCTTTTCTTAGTGCCAAAGAAAGGAAATACTTGGAGACCAATTCTGGATTTGTCCATTCTAAACACCTTTCTGGAAATTCCAAAATTCAAGATGTTAACACTGCAACAGCTGTTACCTATGCTGGGCAAAGATCACTGGATGGTGACTCTGGATCTCAAAGAGGCCTATCTTCACATTCCTATCAGGCCCAGTTGCAGAAAATTCCTGAGATTTCGGAATGGGAATTTGCATTATCAGTTCTCTGCATTGCCCTTTGGCTTGTCTACTGCGCCCAGGGTATTCACAAAAGTCCTGTCTCCAGTAATAGCTTTTCTCAGACTAACAGGAATTCAAATTTATCCTTATCTGGACGACTGTTTGATTCTGGCTCAAGGCAAGCACGAACTTCTTCAACATCTGCAGTATGTAATGACAGTTTTAAGATGCCTAGGGTATTCTGTGAACGAAATAAAGTCCAGTCTAGTACCCTCACAAGAGATATGTTTTCTGGGTGTAAGACTGAATACAGCTGCTCAGATGGCATTTCTTACCCCGGACAAACAAAGAAATCTTCACCTATACTTCCAACAGCTATCAGTAATGTCCAGGCTGACTGCAAGGACAGTCCTTCAAGCCTTGGGGTTCATGGCATCTTGCATTCTAGTACTTCCCAATGCCAAACTGCATATGAGGAAGCTACAGTGGTATCTCAAAAGCGTTTGGACTCAACACAGCCACGATTTGGACACTGTCATTCGGATTCTGCCTTGCATTCAGAAAGAATTTCTGTGGTGGGCTCAGGAATGTCACCTAAACAAGGGGCTCTCTGTGACCCAACCAGGGGCAAGTCAGATATTGACGACAGACGCCTCGGAGTCAGCCTGGGGAGCTCATTTCAGAGGAAAATGGATTCAAGACCTTTGGCCCCCAGAGCTACTTCACTTGCATATCAACATGAAAGAGATGCTGGCAGTTCAATTTGCTTTGGAAGGATTCAAGAGCCTACTTCAACCAGGACTGGTGTTGATTCGAACAGACAACACAACTGTCATGTGGTACATCAACAAGCAGGGGAACTCATTCTTACCCTCTTTGCAGACAAGCAATGCTGTTATGGGAAACTGCTTTGAATCTGCACGTCACTCTTCGAGCACAGTTTCTGCCAGGAGCACAAAATTCTTTAGCAGATGTTCTGAGCAGACAGATTGTGGATCCTCACGAATGGAAATTGGACCCTCAGGTATTTCTTCAGTTGACCATGGCTTGGGGAACTCCAGACATAGATCTGTTCGCTTCTCCTCTGAATTTCCAACTGCCACTGTTTTGCACAAGGCTGTTTCATCCAAAAGCCTGGAAAATAGATGCACTATCCTTCAGTTGGAGCAACCTTCACGTGTATGCTTTTCCTCCTTTGCCTCTTCTTCCAAAGGTGCTGTTGAAAGTCAGGAGGGACAAACCTTGCATTATCCTTATAGCACCGGATTGGCCTCGTCAGCATTGGTACCCTCTGTTGAGTAGCTTAATTCATGGAACACCTTGGCCATTACCACAGATTCCTCACTTATTGTCTCAGGAAAACAATCATTTTCTCAATGTCAGGGTGCAATCCCTACATCTGACAGCCTGGCGCATTCTGTTTTAGAGAAGGAGGGCCTTCAGCTCCCTCAACAAGTTTTGGATGTTATTTTGGAAGCCAGGCGTCCTAGTACTCGAAAAGTTTATGCTGATAAATGGAAGAGATTTTTTCTTTGGAGTTCAGCTAAAGGCTTTGATGTCAAATTGCCTAATTTGAGTTGTACATTGCAATATTTGACTATTTTATTGGACAAGGGTTTGTCCTTCTCTTCTGTAAAAGTGCATGCTGCAGCTATTTCTGCTCACTATGATTGTGACCCTCCTTTATTTTCACATCCATTGGTTAAACAGTTTCTTAGAGGGGCAAAGAATATAAGACCCCCACGGAGGGCTCCTACTCCTACCTGGGATCTTAATTTTGTTTTGGAAAAGCTGACTCTGCCTCCTTTTGAACCTGCAGCTACAGCTGAATTGAAGTTGTTGTCTTGGAAGACTGCTTTTTTCTTAGCTGTTACTTCTGCTAGAAGGGTATCTGAATTACAGGCCCTCATGGCAGTGGAACCTTTTCTGATTTTTCACAAGGACAGAGTTTCCTTACGTACTAATCCTACTTTTCTGCCTAAAGTGATTTCTAATGTGGCATTGAACCAATCTATACATTTGCCTACTTTTTATGCTAACCCCCAAAATGAAGGGGAAAAAGTTTTGCATTCTTTGGATGTACATAGGCAGTTAAGGTATTATTTGAGCAGAACCAAAGAGTTCAGAAGATCTCAACAATTATTGGTTTCGTTTGCTTTGACTTCACGAGGGAAAGCTGTCTCGAAACAAACTATTTCCAAGTGGATTGGCCATTGTATTGCTTTTTGTTACTCTCATCATGGAAAGGATGTTCCAGTTGGGATCAGGCCTCATTCTACTAGGGCTACGGCCACCTCTACTGCTTTTTTGAGAGGGGTAGCTACTAAAGACATTCTAGAGGCAGCTACTTGGAATTCTGTACATACCTTTACAAAGCATTATCATTTACCTCTTTATTCTAGGTCTAGGGCTGGGTTTGCCACTGCAATCTTACAGGGCATGTTAGCAGCTCCTAATGCTATTTAGTTGGCCAGCCCCCTTTTTTTCCGTTGCTCTGGGATTCTACCCATATGTAAGGACTGCAGCAATGGGAGACGAAGAACATAGTACAGTTTTGTACCTACCATAAATGTAGATGTTCGAGGATCTCCATTGCTGCAGTCCAATTTTCCCTCCCTCCTTTTCTTTTTAGGTTGGGGTTTGGGTGGTGTTTTTTGCATTCTGACGTCTGAGGCAAGAAAGACTGAGGTTATGGCGTCGGTCATGCGCATTTGTACTGGCACGTACTGACGTCAGTCTCGGGCGCCGAGGACCGACGCCGGTTCTAGCCCTTTGGTATTCGGGCCGATTGTGGACAGCGGAATACCCATATGTAAGGACTGCAGCAATGGAGATCCTCGAACATCTACATTTATGGTAGGTACAAAACTGTACTTTTTGTTCTGTTCCTCATTAAATCTCTGTTTTTCAGGAGCAGTAAAACAAAACCTTTTTATGCTAGCAATTTTCTAAGTTTATAAGATCAGTATTTGAAATGTGTCCCTATTTTGGGGCTGTGTTCCCCCATTATTGTCTTTGTTCTATATTTTTCTGCTAAGAGGTTGAGAGCTATGGTGATAAGTGAGAACTGAATTCACTAAATGATAGCCATTTAAGTTTGTCTTCCTGTCTTTCAGGAAATTATGGATTTAGCTTAGTGGTATGTTGCTCTGACTGTAGTGCACAAGGTTCTGGGTTCAAGACTTGGCAGTGAAATGTACAGTGGTAACACAACATTTTATGCAAGCAATTTTCCAAAATTATACAAACAAAATGTTTAAAATGTGTCCCTGGTGTTTGGCCTTTTGCCCCCCAATTGAAAATAAATGCAAGAAGCTGTGCAACATGCCTATGGCTTACACTACTGTGATTCTGTATTTGTATTTTTATAAATATATAATATATATTATGTGTAGAAGTAGACTGTTATCATGGAAATGTTCTGAATAGGGCAGTTTTGTCATTATTGGTGCATGCATTTTGCTTTGTTGCCTACTGGAAAAATGTTCAAACAATAAATTTAAAATGCGCTCAAACTTAAGTCTAACAAGTGTGCTATATTATACAAGGAATATAATTTAATAAAGTAAGGAAGGTGTATCAAAGAACGCATGTATGTTTCTTGTGTTGTGCGCAAGGGGCCTCTGATTTGTAAACAGCCCAAAGGTAATCTTTATCCACCACTGGCCAGATGCATTTTCTTTGGATGTGGTGTGGGTTTTAATGCTGTTTCAATGAATGTGAGTTTCAAGGGCAGAGAAGTTTTAATGCCAAGTCTATTTTCATTGTGAGTCAGCATTGCTTTGTTTAGCAGATATCTGTTAGTGCTTATGCATTGTGATATAAAATGTAAAAAAATAAAATCCAATCATTGTAGAAGTAAAGCAGTATGCACACATTAGTGTTTATGGTAAATGGGGTGAAATAGCCAGGTAATGGGACATTGGAATGGCTGCAGGGGGACTCTGGTGCTATATTTTGGTTCTGTTCTTCAGTTTGCATTTGAAAGTTGGTATCCCACAATCCCATCGGAGTGGGCGGGGTTGTGTAATTATGTATGCAAATTTTACATTAATCAGTGTACAGATTTGTACCTATTTATCATGGGCCTGAATGCTGCGTAGAGATGGATATATATACCAGAGAGGCTACCACTGTTCCAGAACAAACTATCCATAAAAATAAAACAAAGCTCATCCATCCATATTCAAATGCAACTTGGATTTAAGGATGGGAAATAGAAAATGTACTCCAGGATTGCCCCTCATGCCACAAATGGATAGAGGCAGTTCCTAAATGCTGCATCCCTTATATGGGTCCCCTCAAATTATCTATGGAATGATCACAGTTATTCTCACTAGGGCTAATATACAATTATCAGCCATGGGATGGGTAAGAGCAATCAGAAAATGTTAATTCAAGAATCAAGCACCAAAAGGGAATTGGCTAAGCTTAAAAAGTCCTCCAAATGAACCTATGTTGTGGTAGTAAATAGTTATAAAAAATTGCCCTTTTTAGAACACTAAGTGCCCCTCTCACCCTTCGCCCCCTAGTCTTCAACAGCTTCTGGTGCCTCTGTAGCATTAGTAGTGGTATCCTAGGGAGATGAATAGAGAGAGAGAGAATCTTAGTTCTGATGTATCACAATACAATACATACAAAAAATGACTGCTACAAGTACAGGAGGTAAGATATTAAAATTTAAACTTAAATAGGCACCTAAGCTATACAAATGAAGAAATATACCAGAAAGTAGATTTTATAAAGTAGCTGTACAGTACAGACATAGTTGAACACATGAAGTACTGATGAGCAAAACATTTCTTTTTTTGGGCCCATCAGCAGGTACCTTTGTGATAAATAACAGGGTCACTAGGTAAAGCATGAAGGAAGCACAACAGTTGTGCAGCATGGTATGAATATGTCTTCTGCAGACAGGAGATGAGTAATACCATCAAATATGAAGAATGCAATGTAAAATAATGAATAATGGTGTATTGTTATGCATCAGTGTAATACTGAAAAGTACGATACAGCAGGATACATACAGGAGATGAATAACAAATGACAAGGACACCTGTCACAAGCCGTACAAGGAAAGCATGAGGTGACAAAAGTAGCGAGCTTGAGAAGAGCACAAGGAGGGAGAAAGAGGAGGACAATGCAGCTAAAGTTATAGTATGATCCCATGAGTGCACTTCAGTTGGGATGCTAGCTTTTTTGTTTGTTTTAAATCCTCCAAGTGATCACTCCCCCCCCCCCCCCACACACACACACACAATCAAAGTAGTGTCTCCTCTGCTTTTCACAATCACTCCATTCATTTCCCTACTGAGGCTGAGGGTCAGACTCCATGCCAGGTCAAATGAAAACCCTTTGGTATATTCCTTCTTTGCCTAGGACAGAGCCCATCAGCTCATTCTTTCTTTCTGGGTGAGATAGGTAATGGTTTAAGGTTGGAGTCTCATGGGATCCCCCTCACAGTTCACACTTAGTCCCATCATTCTGAGGTTCCTTTGAGAAAGCTGCAGCCACACGTCATTCTCATGTGGCTTTTACTGAGATCCCACAGGTGCATTTCCTCTTCAGATGCAATTTTGTTTTTAAATCCCAGTTGCTCCCTCTCCAAAGATATGTCTCCTTTGCTTTCATCGGGTTACTCCATTCATTCTGCTATTAAGGATGAGAGCCAGACAACATGCCTAGTCAAGAGACAACCCTACTACCAAATCATTCTTGTCCTGTTGCAAAAAAAACAATCACCCCATTCAGGCAGGTACTGGAACCTCATCAGTCCTCTTTTCAGTCCTTACCTAGCCCTATAGAAACCTTTAAAATGCCTTTCAGTACCAGCATTTCAGTACATAAAAAAGCATGTTGTAGGTGCAGGAACCTTAGCTTGTTCCCCCTAACACTTGGCATCAGTCAAAATTGCCCACTTCACTCCACCCTTGCTGCACTACTGATCCCACCTCCCTGCCCATCCCTTCCAGTTTCCAAGACTTCTAATCAAACGTTGGTCATGTGGGTGGGAATCAGAGCTTTATCCTTCTTCTGCCCCAGGGCCAGGCTTTCTTTACTTAGCTTTTCAATGCTTTTTGCCATACATATATTTATGTGTGTGTGTGTGTGTGTGTGTGTGTGTATATACATAATCTAAACAAACCTGAAACTAGCTATAACAACATAGCCAGATTTGCCACAGGATGGTCAGAACTACAAAACCATCTACTGTATAATCAACTGGTGATCATACAAAAAATTCTTCATCACCCAAATAATACCCCAATCCTCACTAACCTGATCTCCCCATATAAAAATCTTGCAACACTTCGCTCTGCAAATAAGTTACTAATTTCCAGTATTAAACCTAATAATAAAGCTGAGGACTCACTATAAGTAAAAAGCTAAGAGCTCTCATAAAATCATCCAAAGCTAATTTTGAGAAAAAAATAGCTAAGGACTCTAAAGACAACCATAAGGCATTCTTTAGCTATGTCAGAAACCTAGGAGGAAACTCCCAGATATGCTCAGAATTAGTTCAAAATGATGTGAAGATTACTGATCCTACAGACATTGCCAACATACTGGCTGACAGGTTCAGTGCAAACTTCTCCCCCCCCCCCCTAAAGGAGAGATATCTATACCAAATGATTGTAGCCCCCAAACATCTCTAACGCCCAGGTGAGAACTGCTCTCTCCAAGGCAAAGAACACAGCATCCATGGGACCTGATGGTGTCCCCGGCTGTGTGCTCCATGGACTCAACGAGGAATTAAACCCACAGTTAGGACAGCTGTTTAATCTTAGTCTCACCTCCGGATACGTACCCAGGGAGTGGGGCACAGCGACTGTGGTCCCACTCCACAAAGGCGGTGCCTCCACCGACCCTGGAAATTACCGTCCCATTAGCTTGACAAGCCTTATCTGCAAAGCCATGGAGAGGATCATAATGTATCTCATAAATAAAGACATAGGGAACTTGCAGACTTTGGATCCAACCCAGTTTGGCTTTGTCAAAGGCAGATCATGCCTTTTAAACTTGGTTGACTTTTGAAACAGTCACCAAGGCCATTGACGAGGAAAGGCAGTCCATACAGCCTACCTAGACCTGGCGAGGCTTTTGATACAATACCTCACTCGGGTATCATTGAAAAACTCATCAACTTAAATGTAAACCCATACATTACAAGATGGGTTGCAAACTGGCTGAGTGACAGAACCCACAGGGTCAGAGTTGCTGGCGCCATGTCAGACTCAAAGCCTGTCACAAGTGGTGTCCCACAGGGCTCAGTCCTGGGCCCACTCTTGTTTGGCATCTACTTTTCTGAAGTACAATCAAACACAGGAGGGTTATGGCTGACAAAGTTTGCAGATGACTGCAAACTGGGCCGTGGTTGAAAACACATCCAACACAGATATCCTTCAGAAGGGTCTCACAGAAGCGGATAACTGGTGCCAGAGCCATGGCCTAAAGTTAAATGCCAAGAAATGCATAGTCATACCCTTCGGAAAAATAAGGTTACCCTAGCTACCATATAGGTGGCAATCCCTGAACACAGAAGAAGTTATTAGGGACCTGGGAACCCAGGTTGACAGTAGCCTTTCATTCGACACTCATATTGCTAAATTAGTTAGGAAGACCTTCTACATTGCCCACCTTATCATGAAGGGATTCACATCTAGATCAAGGGAAGTCATAGTCTCCCTATACTCATCACTCATCAGACCAATGATCGAGTACAATGCCCCATTCGAATGTATCTGACCCGACACTTGCAGCAGCTGGAGAGGCCACAAAAGTTCCTCACCAAAAGGATAAAGGGTCTCAAAAATCTGTCTTATGCTGCCCGACTGAAAGAACTCCAGTTATATTCAGTTGCTTACCGCTTGCTCAGAGGTGACCTATGCCTGACATACAAGGCCATGTCAAACCCAGATTTGATGAACATGCTTCATCTCAAAAAATCTAGATCCCTCAGAGCCACAAGGGCGGGAGACTTAAACCTCGACACGGTTATTAATAGGACGTGCTGGAGGGATAGATTCATCACCAAAAGACTCCCTATGCTGTGGAACAAAATCCCGGTTTATGTGAGGCAGAGCACCTCTCTGGCCTTGTTCAAGAGGAATCTTGACCAATGGATGGGAGATCGCAGATACACCCCAGGGGTTACCTCAGTGTCACTGCTCGACAGAGGCACAGCAAAATAATGGGCATAGTTTCTCCAAACTAAAGGGGTGGCGTAAGCCACAAAACTATGGGCTAGGCTTATAAATGCCCTCGGGCAGATAGCCTAGTATGAACCTATGAACTTTTTACTAACGTTGTGGACAAAATCTGGAACAAGCTTCCTATGACACTCACATATCTCTCATCTACGTCTCGTTTCAAGAAACACCTCAAAGAACATCAGAAATTCCTCTGGCTTTGTCCCTGTTCTAAACCAGACTGAACCTTACTTCTTCCCCCTATTTTTCTCTTCTTACTGTACCCCTTCCTTCTGTGCTATGTCCTCTCTGCAACAAGATTCTATAGAAGCCATCTGTATACTAGCTAGTGCTTTTTTTTCCTCTACAACCTTCTTTTTCTCCTTTTTGTCTTATAAATGATAACATTAAACCCTTGAGTTTACCTGTACTTGTGTGTATCTTAAACTATGCATTGACTCTATACTACTATTCTTAAACATAATTTTTATTTTTTTTCTTTCCAAATATTGTTAATTCTCCTATGTATAGCAATTTAGAATTTTTTTAAGTATTGTATTTTTTAATTATTGTTTTCTGTAATTTTACTTTGCTTGGAGCTTATCTCCCTGGGCCTCTACTGAAAAGGGACATGTATCCAGCTAGACTATCCCAGTCAACAAATGTAAAATAAATAAATAAAATACATAAATATATATATATATATATATATATATATATATATATATATATATAGATATATAGATATGTATATATACATATGTTTATATCTATATCTATCTATATATATATATCTATCTATATATATATCTATCTATATATATATATATATATATATATATATATATATATATATCTATATATATATATCTATATCTATATATATATATATATATATATATATATATATATATATAGTTACAACTGCCTCATGTTCACAGACAACCCTCTCCTCCTACCACAAAACACTAACATATGCGAGAGATGCAATTATGCAGCCAAACTGGAGGCTAAGCTGTCTTCACCCAAGACTGGAACAGACAGAAAAAGAGGAGAAGGTTAACACTTGCACCACACCTCCAGCCACACATAGACCTACTAAAACAGCACTGGCAAAAAATACACATAAATACACCAAATCATACTTGGAGGCTCTAAATAAAAACCTGCAAAACCATCAGAGACCTCCAAAGCAGACACCCAAACAGCCTGCACCCTCCGTCACAAATCAGACAACACATAAAACACAAAATCAGTGTGCCACACAATCACAGCCCTTAACGCGAAATAACATACCTAACACACTAGTAATAAGTGATTCTAGTCAGGTACACTGACGTCCCACTCACTAGGCTGGACAAGCAGAAGGTTACTGTTAGCTGCCTGTCGGGAGCCAGAATCCGCCACATAACACAAGCACTCAGGTCACTCCAGAACAAGTACAAATATGACTCTGTCATTGTTCATGTTGGTGTGAATGACATGAGATGTACCTCCCTGGACTACATAAAAAGAGACATGGAAGAGCTCTCTGATAATGTATCCAGGCTGGTATGACCCTGAGTAGCATCCTGCCCTCACCAAGAATGATACCTCAGTATAAAGAAAAAATGATCCATTTCAACAATTGGCTATGCTTCTGGTGTCATTCAAAGGGGATCCAATGTCTGTCAGCCTGGGATGACATGCTTGACAAGCCACATTTCCTCACAAGAGATGGCTTACACCTATCACCCCTAGGCATTTGAATACTAGCCAAGGCTCTTGCTGCCCCCATAGTGCTTTTTTTAGGCAAGGCTCAAAAGTTAAACCCACCTCCGTAAACAGCACAATTAACAAAAAACTGAGGGTTATGCTGCTCAACGCCAGGAGTTTAAATCTCAAAATGCACGTGCTCGAAGCACTCCTCAGTATGGAGAACATTGACATCTGTGCAGTAACTGAAACCTGGTTCAAGGCTCCAGAGAGCACTCCAAAACTACCAGGCTATAACTCATACCACATGTTTTGGCCACAGAACACGGACCGAAATACAAAAGGAGGGGGTATTCATCAAGGATACCTACACCTCCAAGTTAGTGGCGCAGCATGATACCTCTGAGATCATCCATGTGCAACTAACATTGGGCAAATCTGCAATGCAAATTGTGGCCTGCTACAGATCACCCTCCATGACCCAGCACCACCACTCCACCTTTCTGGAGACACTGGAAAACATGAAGGTCCTACTGAACCCCTGATATTGGGCAATTTCAATTACCCTACCATTAACTAGGAAAACTACTCGAGTACAAACTCCCAGGCTCAGCGCTTCCTGGAATTCATCAACTCAAATGCCCTGGATCAGCTGGTAAACTCCCCTACCAGATGTGAAAACATATTGGACCTGGTTATCACTGACATGGGTGACAGGTGTTCCACACCGGAGGTCAACCCGTCATTGGTTAGATCAGACCATGAACTAATCACTCTGGATGTCCACACCCCACCACCACCCCCAACTAAGGAAACCACAGTAAAAACTTTTCTAAAGCAAACTTCACCTTACTTAAGACAGAGGTGGTAAGTTTCACAGCCCCCACGCTAAAGGATAGCGCTGCCCAAGATGCAGAAACCTTTACAAATGCACTCTATGAGCACCTACAAGGATGCATGGATCATGCCATTGCTAGCAAAACCAAAACTCACTCCTCTAAGAGAAAGAAACCAGTTTGGTTGACCCCTGCCATAAACAGGCTATACAATAGAAGGAGGAAACTAGTTCAGAAAAAAGCAAATCCCAAGAAGGAAAGGCATCCCTGGTCAGTATCAGTAAGAAACTAAGGTCCCTCATAAAATCATCCAAGGCTAACTTTGAAAGAAAAATAGCCAAGGATTCAAAAGATAACCACTAAGCCTTATTTAACTATGTTAAGAATCTAAGTGGCAACTCACAGATATGCACTGAACTTGTGCAAAATAGCACAAAATATACTGAACCTACTGATATTGCCAACATCCTGACAGACAGATTCAGCACAAACGTCACCCTCTCTCACCGCCAAAAGGGCCCACAACAATACTGGAAAAATGTAGTGTCCCAGAAATCACAGATGCACAGGTGAAAACCACCCTTTTAAAAGTCAAAAACACAGCATCAATGGGGCCAGATGGTGTCGCAGGCTGCATCTTCCTCGAACTACAGAACGAACTAACCCTCCAACTAAACACACTGTTCAACCTCAGCCTCTCCACAGGCTACGTGCCCATAGAATGGCATACAGCAATGGTTATTCCTCTCCACAAAGGAGGGGCCACAACTGACCCTGGTAACTATCACCCATAAGCCTGACTAGCCTGGTCTGCAAGGCTATGGAGCGCATCATCATGGAACTCATTAACAAAGACATTGAGAACCTCCAAACACTTGACCCAACCCATTTTGGCTTTGTTAAAGGCAGATCATGCCTACTAAACCTGGTTGACTTCTTCGAGACAGTCACTAAGGCCATAGATGAGGGAAAGGTAGTTCACACAACCTACCTTGACTTCACCAAGGCTTTTGACACCATTCCCCACTCAATTATTACAGAAAAACTCACTAGCCTGAACATAAACCCCTACATCATGAGATGAGTTGACAACTGGCTTGCAGACAGAACTCAACACGGTAAGAATAGCAGGCTCCAGTTCCGACTCTAAACCAGTCACAAGTGGTGTCCCGTAAGGCTCGGTCCTGGGACCCCTACTGTTCGGCATATACTTCTCAGAAGTACAGGCAAGCACAAGAGGACTATGGCTAACCAGGTTCGCTGATGACTGCAAACTGGGAGCCATAATTGACTCTCCGGCTGACACGGACATCCTCCAAAAAGGCCTTACTGAGACAGACACCTGGTGTCAAAGTCATGGCCTCAAGCTAAATGCCAGAAAATGCATATTCATCCCATTTGGGAAAAACAAAACACCCACGGATTACTACATAGGTGGCAGTCCCCTTAATACCGAAGAGGTAATAAGAGATCTGGGGACCCAGGTAGATAGTAATCTCTCCTTTGACAGTCATATTGCCAAAGTAGTTAGGAAATCCTTCTATGTGGCCCATCTAATTACTAAAGGGTTCACATCTAATAATAAAAAGGTTATAGTGCCCCTCTACTCGTCACTCATCAGACCCATCAGAGAGTACAATGCCGCATTGGGATGTACCTAACAAGACACTTCCAACAGCTGGAAAGACCACAAAAGTACCTTACCAAGAGGATTACTGGCCTCAAACATATGTCCTATGAAGCCCAAATGAAAAAACTCTGGCTGTACTCAGTGGCATATCACTTACTCAGAGGTGATCTCTGCCTGACTTACAAAGCCATGTCCAACTCAGAATTGATGGACATGCTCCACCTAAAAAAATCCAAGTCACTGCAAGCCACGCACTCTAGTGAGCTAAACATTGCCACAACAATAAACATAACATGCTGGAGGGATAGATTCCTGTCACAGAGACTCTCCATGCTTTGGAACAAAATTCCAAACTACATTAGGCAGAGCCCCTCACTAACACTCTTCAAGAGAAACCTTGACGAGTAGATGGGTAACAGAAAATACACCCCTGGGATCACTTCATTGGCTCTGCTTGACAGAGAATTAGTTAATTAATCAATGGGGTAGCGAAAGCCAACACACTCTAGCTATGCTTATAAATGCCCTCGGGGAGATAGCCTAGTACCTACCTATGAAGCTATATATGGGTTCACTACAAAATTTCGAAATCCCAAAATTTTGAGTTTCAGAATACTGAATTCAGAATCTCGAAATTATGAACCCTCCCAAAAACACCACCCACCACACTAAAACATGTGTATGCAGGGGGGGGCAAGCCCCCCTTCACCCCCCACATCCCCTGCAACCTAAATATACCAACTCTGAGATCGCACTACAACGAGGACTAGGGAAATCTCCCGGTCCACGTTGTATGCCGATCTCTGTTCAGGATTTCGAAGTTTTGAAACTTCGAACATATAATCTTCAATCATATGAAATTTGAAGTTTTGAGCTTCGAAATACTGAACAGAACCCATACATACATATATAACATATATATATACACACACACACTCATACATATAAATATATATATATATATATATATATATATATATATATATATACACACACACACACACACACACACACACACACACATATTTGTGCGTGTGTGTGTGTGTGTGTGTGTGTGTGTGTGTGTGTGTGTGTGTATATATATGAGATTAAAAGATAGCTGCTTCTGCAGCTTTCCTTGGGTAGCATGTATGACCAAATTTGTTTTTGTTTGAATGGTCAGTGACAAGTCTGCCAGGTGATGATCTGAGTGCCATATGAGTTGTTCACCTTGTCGGAGTGATGAATACTAATAATTAGTCTGAAGACTAAAAACAATGTGGTTGAATTTTAGCTGAATCTGAGTCAAATAGTAATTAAATTCAAGCTAATGACATTCTCTTAAGGTGAGACAGGATGACTTCCGTCAGTGTACCCAGCAGTGATGTGGGTTGTCCTTTTGAAGACTTGCTCGTGTCCATTGGAAAGAAGAGAGAAGGGCACAAAGTATAGTAAGGATGTGAGTAAATATACAGCAGGGTATTAAGAATAAAATGACATATGTACATTACATAGTGGGGATGTGAGTAAATATGCAGTAGCATAGTAAGAATGGGTATAAGTATAGTATGTGTCGGTAGGGAGGTGTGTAAGCATACAGCAGAATATGAAGGATGGAAGTATGTATGCACATCCCTACTATAATCTGTGAATAATTACTCACAGCCCTACTATACTGTGTTTATTCATTGTACATATGAACAGAGTTTATCGTAGGGATGTGAGTTCTTATGCAGTAGCATAGTAAGAATGTATGTATGTATGCACTAAGTTTAATAAGGGTGGGCATGTGTATGTAGTAGGAATTATTTATGCTTCATTAAGTGGATAACTGAACTAGTCCTGATACCCTTTTTTAGGCACGGCCTGAGCCACTAGAACAAGGTCAGGTTCAAACAAAGAATGGATTACATACAAAAATATTACAGAAAGTGTTGTACAGACTTCAACAGATGGTTAAGCCATCATTATATTATTGCAATGAAATATAAGATGCAAAAGAAACTTTGCAAAACATGAAGCACAAATGATCAAGAGAAGAACAGCAGATAAGTAACTAGATCCGTTACTAAGCAGATATACACGACTTGCTTAGATGCTGAAGTACAGGTAAGCACTGTGTTCAGGCATTACATAAATTAGTCATTAAAGCAATGTGTGATGAAATCTATAACTATGGAAACAAAATTAGAAAAGTAGACTGTATTCTGTAAGAAATTATAAGTCACCCCCCATTCCATTAAAAAATCAGCAACAAAAGACATAATACCTTTACATCAGATATGTACAACTGTTCTTAGACATCTTCAATGCCAAACTCTATCAATTGGCTAGTGCCTTCCCCAAATGGAGACTTAGATCTGACAGATCTAGTTGTCACTTCTTTGGTCATATCTGGCAACCTTGCCATAGTATTCTCCATAAGATCCCTGCCTAAGATGCCTTCAAATCCCACTGTCTTCAGAGACTTCTTCAAGTGTAAATTCCTACCACTAGTTTCTGATCTAAAGAAATCTAAAAACTCCCTTTCCCATGAGGACCATATTACTGAAACAGTCACATATGCCATAAGTTTCTATTCCCATCTAAATGTCTGCATTGCTTCAAAATACAGCTTCAAGTTCAGAAGTAAACTACTTCACTGAAACCTCAGTATCAAGAAACTTTACAAGTGGGAAAAAGCTCCTATGCTTAAGAAATAAACTCAAACCCCCACATTCCAAAAGTGTCCCTATGAGAAAAAATAAAGAAACAATGTAAAATTTCAGGATCTGTAAAGCTAAAGATTAATTATTTATTCCTACTGCGTCCGAAGATAACCATAAATCCTCCTTTAACTCTATCAGGAACTTTAAATACTGTGTCCTATCAAACAGCAGCACCAACTCTGACCATGTGGACATCACCAAAGTAATAGTGGACAAATGCAGCTCAAACCTCTGCCCTCTGTCTCCTTCATGCCTCCTCTATATTTACATATAACCCACTACAAAAAGCACGATCCAAAACCAAAAGCAATAGCGGTGTGGGTCCAGATTGAATACCAGGCTGTTTTGTTAGTATGATACATTGTCTCAAAGGCTCCCTTGGAACCAATTCACCCTCAGCCTCCTCACTGATTGTGTACTTGAAGAACAGCTGTTTTTATTCCTGCTGCAACAGGGCAAACTAGAAAATATAGGCATATTAGCCTTGCCAGCCTTATTTGAAATGTAATAGAACATATAATTTAGGAATTCATAAATAAGGATACTGTAAAGATACAATCCCTTCACCTAAACCCACTTGGGTTTGGGATAACCAGACCATGCCAATATTACCTTGCTAACTTTTTTGAATGAGCCATAGTGAACTTGAACAAAGACAAGTCAGCATGCACTGTCTTCCTAGACCTACCCAAGGCTTTTGATACCACCCAGACTCTTACATCATTGATAAACTGACCCACCGAAATATAAACTCATGTGATCAAAGATGGGCTAATGGACCATACTGATTCAATCAGGGTTGGTGATACATTTTCCTCAAGAAGACTCTTCACCAGTGGTTTCTTCCATAAGTCTCCATTTTGGGGATAATGTCAAAGCTGATGTCGGGGTTCTATGGCTGATATGAATGACTTCAAACTGGGGGCTGTCATCAACACTCCGATTCATACCCATATCTGTCAAGAGGGCCTTATTTATTCAAATCCATGGTGTCAGAACAATTTACTAAATTTTAATGCAATAAAATGTAGTATTACACTCTTAAGGAAACAATAACACTCTTAGATATGCCCTATAAATAATTACACATACCCTTAAAATACATACTGTCATTAGAGATCTGGGCATATTCATGGACAATTTCCTCTGTTTTAAATACTATGTATTATCTGACATTAGGAAATCGTTCTACCTAGCCCAAATAAGATGCACACAGATACTTTCCATAAGTAGCAGAAGAAAAATGAAGATCCAAGGATAAATGTATAAAACCAAACTTTAGTAAATCAGATGAAAGCATGTATTTGTTATTCAGGACCAAAATCATGACTAAGGTACTTAGGGTCGTCTTCTTCTCCTTTCAGCTTTTCCCAGTTAGGGGTTGCCACAGCAGATCACCTGTCCGCTTATGATTGGCAGTGGAGTTTTACAATGTCGAGTTGCCAGCCCGGCGCCCAACCTTCCACGGAAGGCACACACATGCACGCACTCACCCCTAGGGCCAATTTAGAGTATCCAATCTACCTACAGCATGTCTTTGAGATGTGGGAGGAAACCAGAGCACCCAGAAACCCACACAACTACAAGGAGGACATGCAGACTCCACACAGACGCCACCCCAGATGAGGATCGAACTGAAGAACCTCTTGGTATTTCCCTATAAAATGCTGAAGAAAGCATAAGCATCTACAAGATACTTCCACATTTACATAATGTAGCCAGAAAAGGATTTATGTTTGCTGTTCTTGTCTTGTCTTCTTGTTTGTCAGCTACAGTGCATATTACCACTGATGCTCTGGTTAAAGATTGAAGCTGTACTTAAACAAAGAGCCATAGAATGCATGAGCTTAGAAGTCCAGAGAAAAGTAAGATGACTGTGAGAAAACTTTGCACTGGGGTGGAGCCTAGATGGCCAACTGAGAGCAGTGAATTTTGAGAGCTCCATAAACTAGTATAATAATATAAGAAAATGTTACTATTTTCAAGTTTAAAACGTCAGAAATCTATAGATAAAGTACTAAACTAAATAAATATCAATTTTGGTGGAGATACACAAACATTTTCCAGTCATGTAACTTGGAGATACATTGAGTCACTGAATATGAACAACTCAAGGAATTCTCATACAGATGATGCTTTGAAAAAAGAACTGCAATTTATTTATTGCATTTGTGTACTGGGAAAGTCCACTGGGCCTAAAAGAACGCATTTTTGGTGGAGGCCCGGGGAGAAAAGCTCTGAAAAGAACATAGATGCAGAAAAAGAAAAAAAAATAAACATTAATCGGTATAGAAGTAGAAACAGTGTCATAGTGGTTACAGTAATATATACATAATATATATATAAAAGTCAGGAATTTAGTTGGTTTGATTACAGTAACATATACAGACTATATACATAAAAGCAGGAATTTAGGTGGTTGCCAGATGAATTCAGAGTGGTAAAAACAGAGAGAAATTAATCAGTGTTATTGTACCATATCAACAAGTAATGAAAGAAAAAAAATAATAACTATGGAGAAAGTATCATCAGTCACTAGTAGCAAAAAGCATTGAAATTTAGTTATAATAAAAGGAGAAGGAAGAGGTTAGGTTATAGACCAGGTACATAGCCAGGAAGAGTTGAGATGATTTTTCAGTGTTTCTTTGTTTATAAGTGGTGGTGCTGCCCATGTTTCTTATAGAAGGAGGAAGTGAGTTCCATAGTTTCGCAATGGTGAAGGAGTAGAACAGATGACCAGCAGGTAAGGCGGGCTTTTCAACTTGATGACATCTACCTTACAGGAACTATCTTTGAAGATGGATGGCTTTAAAAATGACTTAGAAAACCTCAAATTAAATTCTCAAAAATAGACTGATACTCTTAAGGAACTATTACAGCAACACCATACAAAAATAACAAATATACAGACTTCTCTAAATGACATTGAAGGGTGACTCAAAAAGGAAGAATTCTAAAAAGAATTTCTGCTTAAACAGAATACATGGCTGCTTAACAAAATAGATGACTTAGAAAACAGGGAAAGGAGAAACAACATAAGGATCTTTGTTCTGCCTGAGAAAACTGAAGGAGAAGACATTATTTCATTCTTAACAACCTGGATTCATGAATCTTTAGACTTGAAAGAGGGACTTTCATTTGGAATTGAAAGGGCGCATAGAGCACTGAGGAAACCTGCCTCTAACTCAGCAAATACCTAGATCCATAGTTATAAAATGGCTTTCATTTCTGGACAAGGAACTAATATTAAAATCTGCTTGGAGAAATTCACCCTTAAAATACAATCAAAGCCTGATAAGGTTTGACAATGATTATTCCTCCAGAATGCTAGAACAAAGGAAAAAAGTCTGGCCAATAATAAAACAGTTGAAACAAAACAACATTAAAGCACAGCTGGCCTTTCCAGCTATGATAAAAATGTTTTTTGCCAATGAGATGAGAAACTTTAATGACTTAGAAGAAGCTACTATATTCATGAAAAACAACAACATAGTGTCTATCCTAGAAGAAATTAAATCGATGGCCCCTATTCTTAAAAGAATAAAAGGAACAAATCCTTGAGCTGATGCTAGAAAGAAGAAACAAAAAACTGATTCCAAGATAGCTGTCCCAAAAAATAACTCTTACAACTACATCTCTCAAAGTATCAACTGATATGGTAGATCATTTGTCATCTGGTTTTATTTAAAAAAGGAGGGTTTCTTAAACAACTGAGAAACAGTAATGATTTATTCAGAACGTTCAAAGAGTCCAGTAAATATTCACAAACAAAGGTAGGTCAGGATGGGTTACTATTTACATTATATATGTCAAACAAAGCAACCAATAATATAAACATATAAGTTTCTATTCCCCTACTTGAACTCAGTGAATACTTATCTTGTTCATTTTTCATTGTTTTACTTATAATAATTTAAGTAATTAATTAACTAATTCAACAAGGTACCATTCATCAGAGTTCAGACTCAAATGTAACAAATTAACATCATATATAATGGCAGTAACAGTACAGTGTTTTGAAAGAAATGCTGTCATGGAGACTAATGCCTTCTTCAATTAAATTATGATTTAGAAATGTCATGTATATCCTGGTTGAATAATAGTAGTAAGTTCTTAGTACAAATGTCATCATTATTCTGTCTTAATATAGTTAATATTAATTATGGCAGGTATCACAGCTACGAGTGCTGTTTGATCAATCCTGATATGGTGGTGTGTGGATGCAGCTGTGTCTGGCAGCTAGTACAATTGTCATTATTATTCTGTCTAAACATAGTTAATATCAGTTATGGCAGGTATCATAGATTTGAGTGCTGTTTGATTAAGCCTGACATTGTATGGTTGGATGCAGCTGTGTCTGGCAGCTGTTGTATGTTGCCATTTTCATCTCCAGGAAGCTGTGGGTTGCGGCTTGTGATTGAGGTTTACTGGTGCTTATGTATTAGGAAGAGACATTTGGTGTTTTAGCCTGGATCTGGGGGAAGAGGGGGTGGATAAAACTATGATTTGGGATATTTTGGCAGGGAATAGTTTGTTTATACATCTGTTGAGTGAGAGGTGGGAAGGCTGGAAGAATGTGTTATCTCTTGTTGTGGTGGATTGTTGGGAGGTTTTTTTTTTATCTGTTTGCTCTCCATTCTTTTCCTGGCTGCTGCCTCACTGAAAGGGAGGGAATTTAGACTTGAACTTGCAGTAAAGTGAAGCTTTGCTTCAGGTGCATCACGAGCCTCTGATATGCAGTACACAGACACCCTAACAGAAACAGAAGCTCCCAGGTTGCTATGGTAACAGAGACAGAGTGATGATAATGCTTAATGGCTCTGAGGAGCCTCCGAGGTGATTTTCGGCAATAAAGTTTTTGTTTTTTTACAAAAAAAAAAACAGATATGTAATAAAAGGGCTGTTTTAAACCACATGTACAAATATTGATGGTCTCCGAAAATTTCGCTTAGCTCATTAAGTTGATTCTTGATAAAAAAATAAAAATAAAACCCTTCCCACTACAGTCCAGGAAACCCCTAAAGGACTTCCATTACTGGACACTACCAGAACCTTCTAAGGAACTTCCAAACTATAGCCCCATCAGGATAAACTATAAAGTGTATGTACTGCAATCTTTTACTAGTGCTCACCACCGTGGTGCCTGTGCTTTACGCCATGCTTGCCAAGCAGCCTACAGCAGTCCTTAACTCCCTTACCTCCTATGCTACCTCATATATATTTTTACCACTTGGTGGCACTGCTCTCCCACTTACTGATTAAGATCTCCTAAATCTATTTTCTTTCTCTCTCAAGCTATCCCCCACTCTCATTCATACCTGCCCCACTGGCCTGCTTTGACTTGAGCTGTATTTCACCATCTTACTCCCCTCAGCCACGTTTTCCCCTGCTTTCCCTGTACTTCATTCACAAAGCACACTTCTGCTTCAGCTGGCTGATTCATTTCAGCCAGCCACCTTCTCTTTAGCTCTTCCTGCTCCATTCGCCCTATGGGCTCACTCTGCTCCCCTACCCTGCCCCCAATTCTCACCCACCCCCAGTACTCCTACCTTTATTGGAACCCTAAACCCTTCCCTCTTTCTATCAACCAATTACCTCCTCCCAATCACCTCCTCCACAGCCCCACCCCCCTTTTCTCTCTATCAACCAATCACCTCCTTCTACAGCTCCACCCTCCTCCAGTTGGGAAGGTGGCCTAATGGTTAAGGTGTTTGCCTTACAAACACAAAGTGGAGGGTTTGAGGCTCACAAGGGATAATTAGCTAGGCTTGCAATGGCCCTCAAGGGCAGTTAGCTTAGTACTAACCTATGAACCCCCCCTGCCTTTCTCAGTCACTCCTCCTCTCCCACCTAACTCCCTAATTCATCTCCCACTACTATATCTTTACCCTTATCCACCATGCCTGGACTCCTACATCAAACCATTCTCACCCCAACTAAATGAATTTTAGTCTTACTCCCATTATATCTCACTACCACCTACTCCCACAACCTACTCCACCCACCCTTCCTATCCTATCCCCCCACTACCAACCTCCTTTCTTATCACTCATAAACACACTTCCACAACATATCCGCTTCACTACTTCAACCCAACCCACTCCACTACTTCAAAATACAATTATCTCCCCCCCTCAACTAACTACTACACTCCTAAGCTAATAATTTACTTCCCACACCTACTAAACACCAAATCAAAAATACAACTACCCTTCCTCAACTACCTCTGCTTAGCTGGAGACATACATCAAAATCCTGGACCAAACACTACCTGTACTGCTAATCTCCACACAGCAAACTATAAAGTTAACCATAAATACCTCAAATTCTTCACCATTAATGCACAACGTTTAAGAAATAAAGTAACCCAATTCCATGGCTGGTTGAACTACAACCAACCTGACATTGTAGTCATTTCAGAAACATGGCTAAAACCTCACATTAGTGACTCTGAAATCCTTCCTCCTGGATTCCAATCCCTCAGACATGACCGCCCAAACAGAAAAGGTGGTGGGGTATCCCTAATCTACTCTAACCTGCTATTCATCACTTCATACTCTACTCCTATCCCCACATTCAATAATGCAGAACTAGTAACAGGCCTGCTAAAAGTAAATAACCACAAAAGCATTTGTAACATTGCTTTCTATATCCCCCCTGGTAACAACACCACTACTTTGGAGGACATACTCCTCTGGACCTCGACCAATATTAAGCAGGAGACCTATATACTTGGAGACGTAAACATCGACTGGAATAAAATCAATAACCCCAATCCCACCATATCCATCAATCTATTTAACTATACACAAATTACTAACTCCATCACCAGGCCCAACAAAACAAAACGCCCTGGTACCACGCTAGACTGGATCCTAGCTTCCCATCCCAATAAAATCTTAAACTCTGGCATCACACCTACCCCTATAGAAGACCACTTGCCAGCATTTATCTTCCAAGCTACCCAATCCTCTCCTCACCTACACCAAGTCATCCACACTTGTAACCTCACAAACTTTGACCCAACTACCTTCTCTAACTCCCTGAAACAAACAAATTGGAACCCACTAAAAACCCTTCCACTAGATAATGCCATAGAATTTTTCAGCTCCTCCTTCTTAAACATCCTCAACTCCCTAGTGTCACCAAGAACAAAAAGAGTAAAAACCAAATCCGCCCCTTGGCTAACCAAAGATACCAAAAAACTTATGCTACAAATAGACAAATCAAGGAAAACATACCATCAAAGCAAGCAGCCTGAAACTTTTCTTAAATATAAACAATTCCACAACCTTGCTAAAAAAGAACTCACCAGAGACAAAATGTCCTACAATATTAAACTCTAATCTAACCAATCTAAAAGCCCAAAACAATTATGGAACTCAATTAATTTTCTTCTCAACCCAGGTACAAAAAGCAATGCCTGCCCTGACACCAACAAATCTGACACTGAAATAGCCTCTCTATTCAACTCCTTCACAAACTCCATAGCTGAACTGACCAAAACCTTCCATAACAATAACCCCTCCCCTCAATCCTCCCTTTCATCACCAACACCTACAGCACCCTCCACCCCAACCCTCTGCCTATATTCAACCTTAAACCCATCTCAACATCCTATATAAAAAAAATTACTCTCCAAATTAAAACCTTGCTCTAATGCCCCTGACAATAGCCCATCCTCCTTCCTAAAAATAGCCGCAGATGGTATCGCTCTTCCCATTAGCATCCTGATCAATAGATCCATGCTAGAATCTTATGTTCCCAAACTATGGCACACTGCCTTCATTCTACCTCTCCAAAAAGGAGGCAAAAACAATAAGATCTCCAACTTCTGCCCCATAGCCATCCTCTCCCCAATTTCCAAACTACTAGAAAAATGCATTCACATTCAGCTCATGCCATTTTTAGCCAATAACCATCTAATCACTACAACCCAACACAACTTCCGTCCAGGCCATAGTACAACCACTGCATTTCTCTCCTTCCTAGAGAAAATAAATCTTGCACAGGACTCTGGAAAAATAGTTTTTACTGTTCTTCTAGATCTGTCCAAGGCATTCTATACCATCTCCCACACCCATCTCCTAAACCATCTCTCTGACCTTCATCTCTCCCAGAATACCTTATCCTGGTTCTCTAGCTAGCTCTCCAATAGCTCTCAAGCTGTAAAATAGGTGACAGGCACCTCAACCTTCCTTTCCACCCCCACCAGGGTTCCCCAGGGATCCATACTCGGTTCAATGCTATTTAACATCTTTATTAACAATTTCCACAAAGCCATACACAATACCAAAATTGTACAATATGCAGACAATTCCACATTAATCTGCAGTGCCACCAACCTCCCAGAGCTTCAGACACTGACCCAAGCTGCTTTCTCCACCACTGAAAACTGGATGCTTCAGAATCACCTCTCACTAAATGCCAATAAATCCAAAATACTATTATTCTCTCCCTCAAAAGCTTCCCCTCTTGATAAAAACTCATTCCAAATCATTAGCCAAAACAACTCCACTATAGACGTTGTTCCCTACTTGGGGTCACTATTGATGAACACCTGAAATTCGACACTCACATCCAGCAAAACATTAAGAAAACCCATATAAAACTTGGTATGCTATATAGGAACATCCAATTTCTCTCTCCTTCCACCAGACAAATGCTTGCCACTACCTAACTACTCCCCTAACTAATGTATGATGCTCCTCTATTAACTAACTTATCTGCCACACTCACTTCAAAATTGGAAGTCGGTTATAATAAGATTTCTAAATTTGTCACCAAAGCCAAATACTCCTCCCATCACTGTATTGCTCTTAATTTGTTACACTGACTTGAATTCTCCAACCATCTAGACTATCTTCAGATTACCACAGCCCACAAACTAATCTTTCAACCCTCTAAGTGCCCTGCTCTATGCAACATCCTTCTCCCCTACACCCCTCAGATAATTCTCAGATCTACTCAGCAAAACCTAATCTGTGTCCGAAAACCTAATCGCCCTGCTGGTCAACTCCTGCTATTCTTTTCCTTGGAATTATCTTCCTTACTCTCTAAGGACCTGTGCAAACTTTGAAATCTTTAAATCTCAGTTACATTCCTACCTTTATTCTAACAGAAAATGCAACTGATTTCTCCCCACCTAGTCCTATAATTCTCTCTCCACCTCTAAACCCCTCTCCAGCTATGATAAGTAGCCTCTCTAGCTGTGATCTATAGGCTACCACACATATGTACATATTGTAAATATCAAATTTGTACCATGTTCCTAAGAATTTACACCTGCTCTCTAACATAAAATGTAACTGTAAATTGTTCATTAATAATATTGTGTCTGTATCTAAAGGTAACATGTACCTATGAAATTACACCTGCTCTTTAGCATGAAACTTAATTGTAAATTGTTCTTCTTTCTATATTGTATCTGTATCTAAACGTTGTAACATGGAGCTTTTCTCCCCGGGTCTCCACTGAAAACTCACTGAGCCCAGTGGACATCCCCAGTCATCAAACTGGAAATAAATAATAAATAAATAAATAATAAGCGCATTTATATTTAAAATGTATTTTGGTCCAAGCACATTAAGTACTTACATAAGAGTGAAAGTCTGAGTTATTGTGAAAGACTTAGAGCACTTGGTCTTGTGCAGTACCTTTTGCAGTGGTCCGGGAGGTGAGCTTACTTGGACGTGTTGTGCATATGGGGATAGCTGATTCTAGGGGTGTTTGGAGTTGCTGGGAAATAATAGAGAGTCATCAGATTTCCTTCATGGAAATATCTGTAGGAATGGAAGGTGTGTTGAGTGGTTCACTGGCAGAGTTGCCACTGCATGGAACAGGCTGGTAAAATGGAACAGGACAAATATTGGTTTGGATATTTTAAGAACCTCCTGGAAAACACCACATGAACTAGCAATTTATATTCTGGCCAAACTGGATGGGCATTATTGCCTGTGCTTGAAGTAGTGATATGTGTGTATGTAAGGATGGAAATATAACAAATAGGAAACTAGAAAAGTCTCATAATTTAAAGTCTATGGACTGTATAAACTTGCTTGGAAGGAGCTAATAATAAAAAAAAATCACTACAGCTTGTGGTCTCTCAAATAAATAAGCAACAGCCAAAAAAAAAAAAGAAAAACAACACACAATAGTTATGTAATGTATGATTTTAGTAAATCTAGACATAAAATATATAATCGTCATATAAAATGAAGCAGTCTGCTGAATTTAGATATTAAAGACAGGATTTAATAACATTGAATATCAAGGGGAAGCATGATGATTTTCTTATATAAGTAAATATGCATAACAAGTCATATAATTGCTTTAACTTGAATTGTAGTTTTTGTAACCCATCTTGACCATATATAATACGTAAGTGATTATCAAGGTAACTAATTTTTTATACATGACATCAAACTGACAAATTTGTTCAAGAGAACCAATAGAAGCCAGAACTTGAAATGTCACAGAATGTAACAATAATATTCTGAACAAATACTATTAAATTGACAATAGACACTCCGTTTAATAACATATGCTTGTGTATAATAACACTACTGTTTTAACTTGTCATAAATTACATACACTAAATTGAACATCAAGGGGAAGCATGATGATTTTCTCATATAGGTAAATGTGCATAACAAGTCATGTAATTGCTTTAACTTGAATTGTGGTTTTGTAACCCATCCTGACCATAAATAATACTTAAGCTGTTACCAAGGTAGCTAATGTTTTATACATGACATCAAACTGACAGAGTTGTTCAAAGGGAAACAATAGAAGCCTGAACTAGGAATCTCACAAAATGCAACGATCACATTCTGAACAAATAGTATTAACTTGACAATAATCACTCAGCTTAACCTTTGCTGATTATACAAAATAGAATGTTGCCATTTAAATCTAAAAAGTTTCAGTATATGCCATAAAATGGCAATTTATGAATATGGAAAGGGAACTTTTAATCATTAATCAATAAGTGAATTTGTTGTTTTTAACCTATAATTTCACTCATTTTATAATAAGAAATAGCAGATATGAAAATCCTATGTGTATGAAACGGGGGAAGAGGAATGCACGGATAACTAAAATGCACTAACTTTCATCAGTGTTCAGATAAAACAAACTTGATGTTTTAAGTAAGTTAGCAACAAACAAAGTGATTACTTAAATGCTGGTAAACAATGAAATATAACTTCTGATATATCCAGTAATATACATTGTATTATAGACATTAGGTATACATATTATTACCATTTATTTATATTAAGTAAGTTTTGAAAGATTTCATCAATAAGGGTGAATATGTTAAATAACTGTGTGCTATAATCTTTTACTGAGGTTTTATATATGATGCATCTTACTTTATTATGATTGAATTGCTTGTCATCTATCTTTCATATAAATATGTATTGCTTGTGCAATAAGTAGACATTTATATTGTATTAGAATTCTGTCTAATCTACAATAGTACTATATCTGTACAAAATAATATAAATATTGCTTATTCCTATTACAAATATTCTCCATATGATAATTCAATTTATGGAGCTCAGACGTTGTGGATTGTCAAGGTATGGGTGATAATCTGATGGACTTAGGTTTATCCATCAGATTAGGAATGATTTTCATTCCATGGCTAGTGCGGATCTTAGTCTTGTTAACATTTATTAATTTAAATTTATTTCACAAAAACATTTTTAGTATGACTGACCAAAACATTACTTTATTGGTAAACAATCAAAGTATAAAACTGGTCATTTCCTTTAAAAGCCCAAACATATACTTTATAGTTATCAGAGGAAAATGTTTAATAGTCACAATAAAAAAATACATAGTCTAAATAAGCTAAGTTGGATTTAACTTTATTATCTTTAAATACCAATGGCTTAAACAATCCTAGCAAGAGATCAAATCTATTGAAAAATTTAAAATTGCACAAATTGTCTTCCTTCAAGAAACTAATTTCAAAACAAATGACAATTACAAATAGAATCCTAAGGAATATATGATATTGGCACAATCCATTTATAAGACAAAGACAAAAGGGATAACAATTTTATGGAAAACAAATGTGATTAACCCAGAAATCATTTATAAGTATGAAGATAAAGAAGGCCTTATAGCATTAGTAATAGTTAAATATAACAACAGAATATGGACCCTAGCCAATCTGTACTGGTTCCCAGGCATTGGATAAGGAACTGTTAAAAAACACTTGGATTTCATTTCCAATAATTATAAAGGCAACTTAATATTAGGAGGAGATTTTAACTGTATATTTGATATTTTTGAAATTACAAATAAAAGACCACTGCATACATCTGCTGTATCAAAAGCTTTAAACAAGCGGGAGAATCATTTAATCTTGTAGTTACTTTCAAATTTAAAGAAAATAAATCTTTGTTGCTTTCCTATCAAGATCACATATTTGGTACCCAAACTAGAATAGGTAAAATATTTGCTGCCTATAACTTACACTCTAAAATCATTAATTTCTCAATCACTCCCTGTCTTTTTTCAGACCACAATTCATTGATACTAAAACTTCAAAATGGGTACAAACCATTAATCTTTAACTCCAGAATTCCAGCATATCTAACTAAAATTAAAGAGTTCAAACCATGGTTACTGTCTGAATTACAGTTCTTCTTAGATATTAATTACACCACAGATATAAATAAAATAATGATATGAGATTTATTAAAAGCTTACATATATAACAAAACCCTAACTTGATATAAAAAAATCAGAGAATGGGATTCTGAATTATTAGATCTACAATCCAAACTTTTGTCAGTAAATGCTGAAAAAAAAATCAAAATCATTTGGAGATGAAAAAGAAAGTAGAAGTATTAAACAATAAATACAACAAAATTCTAACACATAAAACTAGTTTAGCTTTAGAAAAACTAAAAATTGATACTTTGGCCACTTCTCCCAAATATCTACATAATTTATCCACAAGAATCAAAATACAATCAAAAGCTAATAACATTAAAAGTATCCCCCATAAAAAGAAAGGGGAAAAAATGTCTCAGATATAGGTGACATTCTTGATGCCTGTAGAAATCACTATATGGAACATTTCCAAAAAGAAAATATACATATCAATCAATTAAATCTAGATGAAAAATGTTCTAATATAAAAAGAATACCAGAAAAATTAAAACTAGATCTGCAAGCACCCATATCCTATGAAGAAATTGCAGATAAATTAAAAGAGGGTAAAAATAATAAAGCTCCAGGTATAGATGGCATAATTATAGAAATATATAAACTTTTTCCTTCAAAGATACTATCCCTCTTCCATAAAACTCAATTAGAAATTCAGTCACAAGCTTTAATGCCACCCTCTTGGAGATATTTTTTTAATCACACCAATTCTAAAGGAAAACAATTCCACAAACTTCTGTACCTCATATAGAGCTATATCATTATTAAATAATGACTATAAGATATTTATGACAATATTAACAAACAGAATGAAAACACCTCTATCCAAAACAATAAATAATGATCAAATTGGATGTATATATCATAGACACACCAATGACAGTATTAAAAGGATAATTTCTCTTATGGATTATATTAATAAAGAAATACTCCTAATTGGCTTAGACATAGAGAAAGCATTTGATCCCTAAATTGGGACTATTTATTCAAAATCCTAATGATGTTTGAATTTCCTGCATCGTTTGTTCATCTCCTAAAAAATACATATACAAATAATTTAGAGTATGTCAAATTAGGTCCTTTTACCTCTGAATCTATACATATAACTAAAGGCACTAAACAAGGATGTCCCATGTCACCAATTCTATTTGCTCTAGCTATTGAAATATTGGCAGATTCAATTTGAAACCATATAAAAATTTAAAAAAATAGATGTTTATGAAAAATAAAATTCTAAAGTAATGCTATTTGGTGATAACATATTACTAACATTATCTAATACAAAAGAGACATTAGAAGAATTAGATATATTAATTGACAAATTTCACATAACTTCAGGACTCCATTTCAATAAATCAAAATCAAAATGTTTATTTTTAAATAAAAAAAAAAACTGCAGGCTAAGGGGGATCACATCATAGGGAAACAAGAATTTTCCTTAAAATAAATAGGAATTGAGTTATGCAAGGATAATAATGAACTATTCTCAAAAAACTACAATAGTATCATCAATACAATTAAATTCTCTGTGGAAAAATGGAATAAAATAATATTAATATTTGAAGATAGACTATAGTTAATAAAAATGGTTTTCCTGCCCAAGAACTATATATAACTTTGGCAATACAACTGTTACCAGAAAGGAATATACTTAAAGAAATAAATTCATGAGTAATAAAATTTGTATGGTTTCCCAAAAGAAACAGAATAGCTTTCATACATCATATCAGACCATGGAAACAGGGAGGATTAAACTTTCCTGATATAGAAACATATATAAAAACATCAATATCTAAAACAATCTCAGATTGGATAAGTCCAAATTACTCTGCAAATTGGAAAGAATTACTGACTGTAATATCAATAAATGAGTTTGATTTACAAAAAAAAAATAAAATAAAATAACAGATAAAAACAATTTGCCATGGCACATAGTATGTATTAGTATGCAATATAACATAACTAAACCCACTAAAACTTGTATGATTAATTATTATATTGATTTGTTTAGGAAAAGAATTAATGCAAGTATAGATTTAAAAATCTGTTTTGATCTTTTAACACCATTTATAGTCACAAAGAACTTTCTACTTAAAATATATAGATAAATTATTAATTCCTGGGAACAGAAAGTGTTGGTTGGGTCCAATGTATCAAAGAACTAAAAGTTTTTGATATGCAAGTAATAAAAACAACATACAAAATTCCACAACAGGGCTGGCTAACTTTACAGAGTTTTCTGTCATATTTGCAAGATTTAAGTAGAATAATTAACAATTCTTCATTTAAAGAAATACCTATATGAAATCACATATAGTGACTTTGACATGGGAAACAGTATTTCAAAATTTTACAAAATATTGATAAACTATAAAACAACACCCAAAACCTCATATTGGAAATATATAAAAAGGGACACTCAATACAGTTAACTGACGATATTAAAACAAATATCTTATTATCAATAAAATACACATCCCTTACACAATACTGAAAAGTTTTTAATTGAAAATGCTTGCACAGAGTGTTCTTAACCCCAGACAGAATCAGTAAAATGAGTTCTTCCATAAAAGAAATATGTAGGAGATGTGAGCAAGTACACAATGCAGATTGGAACCACATTTTCTTTGATTGTGTTAAAATTAAGCCATTTTGGAATGGTATTAATAACTTTCTGCAAGCATTATGTAATGAATACTTTTATTTATCTAAAGTTCTTGTATTATTAAAAGTGAATGAAGGTCCTCATTTGAATAGGTCAAACATGTACCTAGTATGAACTAAGCTTGCAATTTCAAGGAAGTGTATAACAAGAAGATGGAATACAAACACAATTCCAACTCTGGGAGACTTCTACAGCCTACTGAAGACCACAGCACTATTGGGAATTAAAATTAAAAAACTAAGAATGTACCCAAAGCCATTTATCAACAACCCTTGGGAAAATGTCTTATCATTGATTGACACTATGCAATAATTGATCAGACACTCTGATAATGGATTGGACATACTTATAAAGCAACTGTGTGCATTAAGATCTGTTATAGTGTCAGGCTAATGTAAATAGTGTACATATTTGTTTAAGATGTTATGTACAAATACTATGGAATTCATTCAAATGTATTTGAAAAATAAAAAATTGTTTGAGGAAAAAAAAAATAAAACTTTGCGCTAAGGCTAAGCATGTTAATGTCCTACTTCCTCTTTGTTTTACTTATTTAGAGCTGACATGTTATGCACTTTCATTGATTTTCATTATGCTTGTTCACTTTCTTTCTTTCTTGACTTAGACTACTGTTTTGCACATCTACATATGTACATAAACAGAAAACCATGTTCTGCACTGTCTTGATCCCCATTAAGAATATAACCTGTAATATTAACTTTAAAAATGTCTGGCAAGCATCCAGACATACAGCCAGGAAAAATGCATTGTGTTTTTGTTATGTAACAAGCCTAAACAGGGGTTCCCAAGAGCAGCACAGCTATGATAAATTCACAAGCATCTCATTTACTGAATTAAGATGGGTAATTGAAAATAATCCACAGAGGCGAATGTTGGCATCAGTCGTGTATTTCCAATGAAAGGATCATTTGTAGACTGGGTTTCATTTCTCCAGCTGTTTCACATTCATCTCTATTAGATAAAGGTATTTGTGAACAGTGCAACCAATGCAATTGTGTTAACAAGGTCAAGCAGTATTCCTTCCAGCTGGGGGATGCCTGTAACTTATTACATCTTGGAGTCTGTCTGCAAACTGCTAATCTACTTATGTGTAGAGAACAATGAGGCATGATTTACACATCCATCTTGTTGTGTATTTAAGAGGGAAGAGTTGTGAGCATGTATCTGTAGAGTTTCACTCATCTGGGACTGTATCTGATTTTTGGGGAGGGTCACATTCTTAGGCATTCTCTACCTTACTCAGACATAGGGCCTAATATAAATGCAGACAGATAATTGTTCCGTTACCTTCATTTTGCTGAGCTAGGAGCATTTCACTGCTGTCTTTGTAGACCATGCTTCCTTTAACTGTAATTTGCATTAAATAATATTACATTTTTTATTTAATTTGTGAGATACACTGACCATGACACTGTTTGTATCCTGCAGCCATCAGTGCCAATATTTTCCCTAAACTTATGTCAGCCTTTAAGCCTTAGAATAATTTCCTAAGCTTCTAGTAGGGCCTAAGAATCAACAATCTTTAAACCTCAAAAAGAACTCAATGACAAAAGAATAAATGAATAACTGACTGGTAACTCTTTGAAGACAGTTGCTACACTGCTGAGAGAAAACCTGGCCATAACAATTGAGAATTTCTCCCTACCTCTTTCTTGGAAAGTGTCATGGGACCACCTGAAATACTATCTTATCTGAATAATGTAAAAGCCATCTGCTTGCAAATCTTAGTAGTTGGGAAGTGGCATAGAATTCAGTCTCCCTGAAAGTAGAGCATAGGCACATAGGATCTGCCTTGTAATTAGAGTGAAATAAATAATATATTTGGAGAAAAACAGATTAGAGTATCATTGTTACTTCTCACATAATATTCCATTGCTTTGTTACTCAGATATCACAACATTTTTGTTTTGACTGAGGTAGTAGCATTAGATGACATTCATTTGTCAATAAAATGCTTTATTAGTGGAAGCCATTTTTTCTAATGGTTTATAGGAAATAGGCTTAAAAACCCTTCTCTTACTTTCTGATTGCCCCCTTACATTAAGTCTTAACATATTTGTTTTTATTTCACATATATTTCTTCTCTTGGACATATATCCATTTCTTGTCCTATCTCTAACAAATCACTATTAGCATGAATCAGTTACAACAAACAATACCTGTGAAAGAATAGTATCCTTACTTTCACAAAGTAATTCCTATGAATAACTTTTGTTTCAAAATATGAAAGTAGAGGAAGCAATTCACATATATCTTAAGGGTTTCAAAAAAAGTCAAAGTCAAAAATAACTTTATTGTCATTCAACCACACACATGAGTGCATAGCTGAATGAAATTTCATTCCTCCTTGCTCAACATAAAACACAAAAACATTAACAGAAACATAGTAACACAAAAACCGATACACATAATACATCAGCAACGAGCCACTGAGGGCACAGAGTCTTCAACTCCCACAATAGCAACATCAATAACCAAGACCCAGACCAGCCGCAAGCACAGAAGCTTCAACCACCACATCACAAGCATCTGAATCCTCAGTCCAACTGAAGGCATACTAGTTACAAACCACTGCATTCAAAATCTTAGTCAACTCCATGCCTCCGACCCCACAGTTCTCCCAATCACTTTCACCTGCAGACTCGAAATGGCCACAGTGCTCTCCTCAGTCTTCACCAACACCTGTCTCTGACATCATCCTCAGTACACAAAAAACAATTTGGATCTCACTGGCCTTGAAAAAACAAAGTATGTCCAAAAATTTCACATCAGAGACCAATTTCGGCCTATGCTTCCGAATCTACATCCAGCTGGCTCGCCACTGAAGGACCAAATTCGAAGGCAGAAACATTAACATCAGAACACTATGGAAATCTTGACTAGACAAACAATGAGTAGGCAAGCAGACTTACAGATCAACAGTACAGGCAAGTACAAACAAAAACATTAAGTGCACGAATGGAGCCAGAGAGGCCGCAGCCATTCAAGGTGCCGCCATCTTTGCTCTGATCTTTTTGCATCTTTGTTTGGGGGAATTATTTTTAGATAAATATATATTACTAAACATGAGGTAGGTTGGGGTACCAGTATGACAGAGGCTGTGAATGTAAAACTGAATTTTATGTCTGAATGCCTGCAAACATGCCAGCATTTTCTAGCAAATAAAGGGTAAAGAGAGCATCCTTGCCTGGTTCTCTTATTCAAATAAAATGTGTCAGAGAAAAACCCACACATTTTAATCATTGCCTCCAAGCCTTCATATAACATCCTTAATCTACCAAAATATGTTCATGAAATCCCAGCTAACTCTATAGAATGCCTTTTCTGCATAGACAGCCACTAACAATAATTTTTCTTACATTTTGCTTCCCCTCCAGATCATCGTTTTAATATTGGCAAATGTTTGACTGTCCTGCACAAAAGCACATTGATCTGTATCTATAACGTTTAGCAACATATCTGGCATTCTCTTTGCTATTATAGACATCAACACTTTAGAATTGTGGTGTAAAATTAAAACTGATCTATGTAAAGCTGGGTCTGAAGAGTCTTTACCGTCTTTGGGTAATATAGCCACAACAGCTTTCTTTCAAGATGGTGATACTGACCCATCCCTTTTAAAATTTCATTAAACAAACCTTTCCAGGTCTTTACCTCTTCATTCCCTCCTGATTCCAAACTCCCTCAGAAACAAAATCTGTTCTTTTCGACTTCCCAGCTGAATGATTATACATCACCATATTTATCTCATCTCTTCTATTAATTCTTGAGCCTTGTCTTCCTATGACCTAGACATAATTACGTCTTCCATAAATATTTCCATTTGAGCCTTTTCTTGTTTTCACAGTCCTCTGCTTTATATAAACTTTCACAGATTTTCTGGAAAATATCTAATACCTCTACAGGATCTCCAGTCATTTTTCTTGTCATAGGCTTCCTATGTTAAGTGACAGCTTTTTCTTTTTTCTGTTACTTAAATTGTGCTGAACTTTTGTGTTGTGGTGGTGTTAATGCAAATCAGTTCCAGTCAGGTTACATAGATAATGTTCATTGATAAAAGCTAATTATTTGTCCCAAAATTCTCTTAAGCTACATAATAGTAGGGTTATGTGGAATATAAATACATGCCAATGTATTCCTCCTTCCCTGCCAATAACAATTTCTTACTACAAATCTTCAGTTATTGTTCTCCTTGTCTTCTTCTATCATTATAGTATTGTTGTTTTTACTGTACATTTCTTAATATAATTTAGTACTTTTTGCTTTTTATTTATACCTGCAGTGCCATTTACATTCCATTTTAAAAACACGAAGGCAGCTATTCTGGTAAAACAAGTGTTACTTTCAGATATTCAGCATGCCATTTCTTTCTAATATATTTTTCCAACTTTTAACTTGCATGCACATAATAATGCTTGTCAGACTGGTCTTTTATGCTGTTTCTTATCTCCTCAATCTGTGTCACATTTCCCAGACTTTGCACTTCAAGCCCAAACCCATTTTAAGTCATATTAAACATGCAAAACCATATACACTTTCCAAAAAGGAAAGTTGCCTCTCCTTATAAGGGCAGTTGCCCCAAACAGACAGCTACACCTATAGGCTTTACATATTATAAAGTTAGGTCCAATCATGCTTCAAGTGCACAGATACTAGCTGCACTTCTCTTATATGACTTTTCCTTCCAGATGAGGAAATAAATAGTATGCACTCAGTTCACTGACATTTAACCTTAAGAAAAAGTACACTGGCTATCACTGAATGAACAACTTGTACATTTTTATATTTTATACTGAAGTAACATGTCTGTTGGGGATGCAACTGTGTGCAAAACTATTCACTTCCCTTCATGTCAAACTTTTTGTCTATTTATTCTGAACTGCTTTCCAGTTCCCCATTAAGTCCTAATCATGGTGTTTCTTACACAAATGACTCAGTACAGTGTTCAATCCTGACTAATTACCTACACCTGTAGATTCACTGTCTCTAAATGTAGGCATTTGCTGATGGAAAGAATAAAAAAAAAATGCAAGATGCAACTCTTCAAACAATAGAAAACTACAATTTTTGTGATTTCCATTTTCTGTGCTGTTTGCTTAAAAATTATTATATTTTAATACACACAAAATATGACCAGTATACTTTTACATCCCCTCTGCAGCACAAGTTCACAATATGTTATTGCTTGCA
This sequence comes from Protopterus annectens, assembly GCF_019279795.1. Lineage (NCBI taxonomy): Eukaryota > Metazoa > Chordata > Ceratodontiformes > Protopteridae > Protopterus > Protopterus annectens. Next base: position 951,793,073 of record NC_056728.1, read on the forward strand.
TATGGACTTTATCTTGTTACAGTATAAATAACATATAAAATACAAATTACTCCAGTAAATTTACATATTTTGCTGACAACAAATAAACTTTTTAGATGCAGGAATAAAGCATGTATATCTTCAATTTCTTCATTGTCCTATACATTATTGACAAAACTTGTATCTTTTTTTTAACTGCTACTTTTTACAAAAGTATATTTGTAAGACCTAAACTGCATCAAATGGAAAAAATACTTTGCAATATTTTCACTTAAACCCTAATCATAATTTCATGTTATTGCTGGTCTTCATCCTAATTATCTCAACCACCCATTACTAATCTCTAATTCAAGTCTGGGTTGCTCCTGACTTTTCTAGTCAGCTCCTGGGCTTTTTTCTCCATCTCTTTGAGGCATATACATGATGTGCCTTTCCTCTTAACATATCCTGATGTGGAATACCAGTCTGTGTGCTTATTTGTATTTTTATAAAATTAATGAAAATCTTAGGTTTTCTCTGGATATTCTGTCATCTAACTTTATTATTTTTGAAACCACTCTTCTTGAGAAGCATTGTATTCAGACAGACAGCTTTTCCTTCATTGCAGCCTCTAATTTCTGCAGTTTTATAAGTATATATATATATATATATATATATATATATATATATATATATATATTATCTGTCTTTCTTTAAAGCTTTTTGTCATTTGGCTTTATATATTACTCTAATGTCTCACTTATTTTTAACACTGTGAATGGATTTGATTTATTCTGTCCTCTAAATTACTTGAAGCTGTAGTGCATAAAGCTTTATTTATATATTTATATATGTATTTCAGTTTGATAACCGGGAAAGTTTACTGGTTAACAGACCTTTTTCAGCCATGACCAGGTACAATGGTGCAATATACAAACAAAAAATAATAATCTGCCCCAGTCATTTAAGTGTTGTGATATAGCCATGTCTTATTAAATGATTCCATAGACTGACAATGTTTGGTAGTGAAGAAAGCAAAGACCTACAATGTGCAAACATTACAGCTCTTTGCCTAGAGTTTGAGAACATATTTTGGTACGTAACTCTGGTTGAAGGGACAACAGTTGGGGAGAGGGATGCTCAGGTTACAATTGCCCATCTACAGCTTTTCTTTGATACCATCCCACATCATGGAAGTATCTTGTTTCCTCCCTTTTCTTATTCACTGTGGTTTCCAGGGTTTTCTTACTAGTTTATTTCACCAGCAGATATATTGTTGTATGGGACAAAAAGGTAAAGTAAAGAAAGTATTGGCCAGAGCTTCCAGAGCTTCAACACTTTGTCCCACTGCAGTGCTGGTACCTACTACAGAAAATGTGCCCTGTATTAAGTCCATAGTCCATGGACATGTATTTAGATCTACTAAGATAGCTGTAGCAGCCCTTTTCATGTGCCAGCCTATACATGACTACTGGTGAGAGGTTATTCAAGGAAAAACTTTGATGGCTATTTTTGAATGATCTTAACAAGGAGTTTTTTCATAGATTAATTACATCCTTTATACAGATGATACTGCCATTACAAATGGTAATGCCATCACCATGGGCTGGCAACAGGATACTGTGAACTTCTAGAGCTGGTTAACTACTAAAGGCTTGTTATAAGTATCTCAGAAAAGTTGTTGTTTGGAATCTCAAAAAGCATTAAAAATGCTTCTGATACCATTATCAGTGACACCACAAATATAATACTGCCAGTTACCACAACTGATAAATACTTAGGAGTCATTTTAGACCCCTCTTTATCATTACACACACACACACACACACACACACACACATATCCATTCATAGAACTAGCTGTTAACAAAGTACTGATGTAGCTTAGAATTTCTTACAGAATGTATAATCTTTTTTCTCCTCATAATGTATTAATAGGCAGGCTTGAGTATGGCATTCTTTTCACTGCACTGCCCCCCCCCCCCAAATACTTCTGTACTACAGACAGAACATTCATTCATTCATTTGGGCATTGTAACTGAAAATCACTGCATCACAGTAAATACAAGTGCTGCTTCCTATCGCAATGAGAGCACCACTGCTCCTAACCATACTTGCATTTAAACTGCTGCATGCCAGATACTTCTCACCTCTGCAATATATGTTGGCTCTGCAGGAACAATTGCGTACTCTTTAAGGCTCTGAAGGAATTTCATTAATCAAGCCCAATTTTAAACTTTTCATTACAGAAGGAGCTTTCACCAAGCTTGTAACAGCCTGCTGGAATACTGTCTCAGGTAATATTAGAGAAATTGACACTGTAGTCAAGGTCAAGGAAAAACTAAGAGATCATATCAAGGAGAATACATGCAGTTATTTTATTTTGCTTTTGTTCACCAAGTTTGTCTGATTGGGTTTAAACAAAAACATTTTCAGTAGAGGCCAAAGTTAAAAAAACTCCAGCATATGATGTGACAATATGAGGTATTGCCATCTATGCCAGGAGAAGTAGGGCAGTGGATGTGTAACATATGCCAGCACAGCTAGCTTGAATTTTGTAAAGAATTATATGTCATTTGTACAGATGCTTGCGTTGAAAATGCATTTGTAAAGCTGGTTATGTTAAAGATGTACCAACAGTGTGCCCTGCTGGACAGAAAAAGAAATAAACATTTATTATTGCAACTGTTTAAATGTATATCTTTTAACAGAGGATACTGGAAGAGAAGAGGTAAATTTCAATCCAGGTACCTTTGAAAATAGTTTGAAATTAAATTACCTGTCTTAATGCATAAAGATTGTATCTTACAGTTTTCATTGCAGCCAGAGACAAAAAGTCTGTACTAGGAAGCTTTCTACATTGTCTTTGGGATGAACTAATTGCTAGTCTGGAAGGGTGGAGGTTTGAAATTGTTTTATATCTTCCAGGAGCAGGAGCAGATCTTAGCAAGACTATGTGCATGTGTAATATTGGAACATATGTGCTAAATCCTGACAGCTTCTAGCCAAAGGGGGTAGCATGGGAACCAGAAGTCAGATGTCCAGATGTATGTGATAACATTCTGTAATCCATCACTAAACATATTTTAATACTAGGTGAGACTGAAGTCTAATTGCAGTCTGTTTTAGGAACCTGACATAGAAGGATCTCTCACCCACTTCATCTGTAAGTGACCAGGGAATAATATTTTTTTAGATCAGTCAGGAAAATATAGTGAGATTAGTTAAGTACTGTTTTTCTGTATCTGTGTGAATCTATTCATCTGTTTTATTTTAATATTTCCAGTGACTGAAATTCTGGTGTTTATTGTAAATAGATATTTAGTATGTCTTTTACAATTTATTATTAAATATATTCAAACTTTTTATTGCGACTGGTCCTTTAAAGAATATTTTAAACTTTGAGAGTACTTATATGTATATGATGACACATTGTGGCCACTCCTGAAAACCTTGCTGGTTGGTCAACATTACCATTTTTACTAATATTAATTTCACTCACTATAATTGGATACCCTTGTAAGAGCCTTAGTGTAGTTGGCTTTGGCGTGACTGGTGGTTGTGTAACTACCTTATCGTCTGGCCAGAAGGGTGTATAGTTAGTAAATCTGTGCCAACCTTTCCCAGGTGTGTGTGTGTGTGTGTGTGTGTGTGTGTGTGTGTGTGTGTGTGTGTGTGTGTGTGTGTGTGTGTGTGAAAATTAAATCTCAAACAGTGTGTCTGTCAGCTGTTTGGAGCAGGGACATGAAGCACTCGTTTTACAGAAAAGGTGTTGGAGAACTAGGCTGGCTGAGGTCTCAACCCTATAGCTGTGCCAGTGGGGAGTCTTATTGGGAACCTGAAGGGAGACATACAGAGAAATCCAGACCCTGGACTAAATGTGTTCCCTGTGTGCTCTTAAGGGAAATGGTGCTTGATGCCGACAGCTGCATCTGGAAATACTGGGTGTATCCATTTTTGTTCCAAGTGAAAGTCTCTCTCCAGTGCAAGTGGTGAGGATTCAGACTCCTTGATTACTGGCCCAGAGTGGGGATGTCACATATTGGTGAACAGTGGTGTGGATATTATTTGCACTTCTGTAGCCTGTGGGCAGTTGCCACCTAAGGTGTGTGTACTCTCAAGCAGCCACAAGGTAAACATACAGAGTTTCATTTTCACAACAGTTTTTATTTATTTGTTGTTAATTTAGTTTAGTCAGGGAAAGCAGGCAATGATGTCAGCAGAGGATTATGGCAAGCTGACAAACAAGCAGTTGGCCAACGTGTGCAAGGCCAAAGCACTCATACATGCCAGCTTGACTAAAGGGGAAATTATTTCAGCCTTAGTCACAGCTCAGATCATCAACCAGGCTTTTTAATTACCGGCCCAGAGTGGGGACATCACATTCTGCAAACATTTTTAAACAGATTTACTTGTTTTACATATCCTGACTAAGTATCACATAGCATTCCATTTCAGGTCTATGTGCATCCACAACCAGGAATGATAGCTTTTCCTGTTAAGACTGTCCTGTGTTGTACAATGCAGCTGATATCATCCTTACTCATTCAAAACGTTTTGGAAAAATGTATTTTGCATATACATTTTGTAAACAATGTCCATGGTGCTGACCTTTAATTGTATTATTTAAATGTATGTATACAATTAAAAAATATATAATGTATACAGCCTAAATGCTTATGTTTAGATGCAAACTTGAATTTTTTTGTCAGGATTAGTTATGTTGTGTTGCAAACTCAACTTGTATTTTTTTTTTCTTTTAAAAAAAAAGTTTTGATCCACTCAGACCTCATAATACCAATCCAGCCCCTAGTGCCCCACTTCTACTCTGTGTCTATATCATCTTACCCCCTGACTTTCTGCAGTATTGATGAGGCCTGTCTGTGCTTCTGTCATTTTTTTGTATTATTTTGTATTGTTATTATTATTATTATTATTTTTTCTATGGCCTATCTACTCCCCCTCATGCTCACTGGTTGCATCTGAGGACAGAGCATCACCGAGTGCCCTTCCCCCTAGGTCAGGCATTCCTCCTTGCCATTCCAGCAGTTATCTGAGCTGTTAATCAAACCTGGTTCAGCTGGGTCAGAGAGGGCTTTATCTCTCTACACCACTGGAGTGGTCAACTTGCATTATTTATTAAGATTGCTTTTGTTTTGTCTGTCTTTTTTTTTTTTCTTTTTTTTTCCCAGTTTATAGCTGAAAAGAGTCTAGCAATTAGTACACTTACCTGTTAACACATTTGTACATATAGCATGATCTGCATATTCTCTGGAATGGTGCCTACCATGCCTTTCTCAAAAAATATTTTATGTCTATAATGCATATAGTGATAGTGAATGCTCTTTCCTTTATTATTTAAAAGCTTCTTTTCTCTAAGTATTACAGATGCAGAAACATGGTCACTGAATGTCTTGTTTTGCAAAAAAAAAAATAAATAAAATGTTTCTTCTCTTGCCCTGATAACATGGAGCTCACCCAGTATAATTGCTTGTTATGCCTCATGGGCATGTGCACATCACAATGAGGATGACAGCATCACAGTTAAATAAGCATATGCTGTTATAACAGCAACAAAGTACATTGTTCTTACTTTTCCTAGGAGTTAATGTACATTGCTCTGGATTTCATTTGCTGTCACAGAGTCATACAAGAAGGACAGGCATCTGACATTCTTTGCTAGTTAATAGTTTGTCCATCTCAAAGACGTGTGAAATTATGGTGTTACTAGTTGCACAATCAAGGAAACTATATAGGATTCATGAAAATAGAGAGTAAGAAGCAAACCTAGATACTGAATACAAATCCACGATCCAAATCAACTTAGTACATGGCAAGCGGCTTCCACATACACAAGTCCCTTTAATTCCATTGAAAATGTGATAAAACACTTTAAAAAATACCACAAAATAAAAACTAAATGGTTGAATGCTTTGTTTTGTTTATTAGACATCTTCAGAACTGCTAGTTACTAACCCAGTAAGCTTAAAATATGCTTTCAAAAACGCACACTCCTCAGAAATAACCAATCAAAACTAATATTCAGATAAATAGTGCATACACCGTATTAAAAATCTACTAGCAGTAATATAACCAATGACCATGATACTTCTGATAACCAATGAGAAAAGCAACTTTGGCAATTCAACCAATGGTAGCAGTCACAAAAAGTAATGTACAGATGAACAATACATGAACCCCATAGGTTACATCTTACTCAATCAAAGGTCCAGAATGGAAAAATGGACAAATAATAATAGCGGCCACAAGGATATTAGTTTTGATTGGTTATGTTTGAGCAGTGTGTGTTTTTGAAAGCCTATTTTAAGCTTACTGGGTTAGTAGCTAGCTGTTCTGAAGATGTTGAATTAACAGACGAAAGCGCTCAACCATTTAGCTTTTATTTTGTGGTATTTTTTAAGGTATTTTCTCAGGTTTTTCAATGGAATTAAAGGGACCTGTGTATGTGGAAACCACTTGTCAAGTACTGAGTTTATATGAAAATAAAGAGCATCACATAGCATGTGCTATACAATGCAGACGAGACTTTCTAAGAACCTATGTATAAGAAGAGTATTTGTTAAAAAGTGAAGCCCACTGGCTGCACAGTAGTTGTTCAGTGGTGACCCAAGAGCAATGTCTGGATAAATTACTTGCTTTGAGTCACGCAGCAGGCAAATGAAGGTTGTGGTAATCAAACTCAGGACTGGTGCAGGGTCTTGACACATGATGGAATAGCATGTAAAAGCTACATGTTAATATACTTTGAATGGAGCAGAGCTGTGAACTATGTTGGTATGTCACATTGGTACACTGCATTCATTCAGTATAACATCAGTGTACCAATGTGACATACCAACATAGTTCACAGCTCTGCTCCATTCAAAGTATATTAACATGTAGCTTTTGCATGCTATTCCATCATTGTAGTATAGTGCACCAGGCATAACCCAGTAGTATTCCACGTATTAAGATTAGGAGAGACACAGATGGAACACTTAAAATCATTGTCTCCTCCCACTCAATGATACTATCATATCAGACTTAATAAATAAAAGAGCCAGACAAGAGATATGTAGTCTTTATTTATAATGAAAGTCTGTACCACATGACATTCAAATTATAGCAGCTCATTTGTTAGCATTAAAGGTATATACCCATATATAACATCCCCCTTTATATAACCAGAAAATATATCTAACTATAAGATAGAATGAATTCAGTTACAATGGTCCTTTAAAATTAATGGAAACACTATATACCAGACATTTCATGATCTTTTTATGTCACAACCAAATTTATTTACATACTCAAAACATTTTTAATGAGTGAACCTTTTCCATCCGTAGCACTAACTCTTCACTGGTCTAACTTATCTGGACATTTTGTCTGGATAATGTTGACCAAAGTGCCAATTCCTTACTGCAGTATCGTAATGACTATTGAAGTTCTCATTATCTTTGCATTTCTGAATGATGTTTTTTCTTGTTCTTCTGATATCAGATTTGATGTATTTATTTTGTATAAATGTCTGATTTCTTCTACATCCTGCATTATCTTCATCTTCCCTGCAAATTACATAAGATCTTGATTCAGCTGCTTTACTAACAGCCTCAGTTTAATGACTGTTGAATTTTTACTTTGTGTCTAGTCTTTTGCCATTTCTGCCAAGTGCTTTTGTTAACTTTTGTAGTCTTTTCCTGTTTCTGATATGTGCGTTATATTAATTTTTGTAGTCTTTTGCCTTTTCTGCCACATGCTTTGTATTGTTTTTTGTACTCTTTTTCAATTTCTGCCACGTGTTTTGTGTTTTTGTACTCTTTTGCCATATATGTCACATGCTTTGTGTTAATTTCTGGGTATCGGCAACATAGCTGAGACATAATTTGCTCTTCACCTTCTGTCCATTAGTAACTTAGATGGTAAGAGATTGAGTCCCTGCAGGGAGGGCTTCCTGTATTTGACAATTTTGAGATAGAAATCGATACAGCTCTTGCTACAGCACTTTCTCCTGTGATTTTGTTGCTTTGGTGCATTCATCTATTAATTGTTGATATGACAAAGTAGACCAAAACATTTACTTTTGTTTAATCTGTTTTACCAGTTTTCTCACTTTTTTAAATGGGGAGGGGGTGTCTGTGAGTTTCATCCTTACTTGTTGTTACCACTACCCTGTTTCATTTAAATGCCTCCCTTGTATCACTTGCCAGTTTTACTGAATTTAGTGTGGGTTGGGCAATTTACACTGGAAGCTCACTCTTGCACCAATTTTCCAAATTTCTAACTTTTAAATTGTGTAACATTATCAGTATGTACTCCAAACTTTTGAAAGTCAAAAAACAAACCACAATCCAAAAATCGGCCTCGGTTGCAACAAGATTAAGAAAAATAAAAATTTTCAAATAAGCAACTAAGAAGTGCTTACAGAAAGAACTTTAATTTAACAAATAAAAATAAAAATAAATCAGATACATCCAGTGAATCAAGCGCTTTCGTCTCCAACCATTTGGAGACTTTATCAAGACAGAGCATGCCCCAACTGACAGCAAATTTATAATACAAAGTTAATTACTGAACCAATCAACATCCAGGGTTCATGAATAATTCATGAGCAATGACTGTTCCTACAATTTACATCTAATAATGTCAGATAATTACACATAAAACATTAATCATCCTAAATATTACCCACTATAATACATATAAATACATAACTATAAAATACATTATTAAAATAAAATTGAATATGTGTAAATAAAATCTAATAAAACCTCAACCTTTCCTATATGTTATATACTTCAAATAACCCTAATATATTGTAATATAAATGAATAAATATGTGTATAAATAAATACATAATAGATACAGTATAAAATTCACCAATGTATATATATAAAACATAAAATTAATGCATATGTTTCAACTATTAAAAATTACAAGAACATTTCTTTAAAAGCATCATCTGTCTAAAGCTTTTAATCTTCAAAAGCAAGTAATTGCAACAGATTCATTTAAGCCTGGCCATTGAGTTGCATTCGTTTTCAACTGCCATATGGCCTCACTTTTTTCCAAATATAAAGTCCAAGGTCCACCTCTTGGGTCTAGTTCAATAACTTCAATAACAGTGAATTTAAAATCATGTCGGGGCCATTCCATACAATGTTTTGCAGGGGCATTGGTTTCTTTTTGCAGTCTGATATCCCTCAAATGTTCATAAATATGGTTTTTAAGTTTCCTTTCTGTCTTTCCAATATAAAAACAAGCACATTTGGAACAGAAAGCACAATAAACCACTTTCTCAGTAGAACAGCTGCACTTTTTTTGTAAATAGACCTTTATACCAATTATGTTAAATTTTGACCCTTCCTTAATATGTTGGCAATAACTGCATGCCCCACATTTCTTCATATGCATTGCAGATGTCACATCTCTATACAGATTGTTTTACCTGAGAAGATATTTCTGGCCAAAACATTTTATATGTTGCTTTTTGTTTACAGTTTGCTACAGATATGACCATGTATCCTGTCATGTATACATTTACTGTTGATTGGGGAACGTATTTTGCTAGCTTCAAGCATTAAGCATTGAATGCATTTAATTACTTCACTGAGTGAAAAGACTTATTTTATTTCCTTTAAAGGTGATTTTTGCATCTCTCATTGTTACATCTTCAGTAACTGCATTTCTAAGTATAGTTCAGTATACTTCTGAAATTACCCATGTTTTTTCACCAGTAATCACAGTACTACACAAAGAATCTCTACTTTGTCTCCTAATAAATTGTTATGCTCCTCTCGTTAACATGCTGTGCTTAGCATACTTCCTTTGTATAGCTCATTGCCTGCTCTATAAATCACATTTGGATTATAATCTGAAAATTAAGTAACAATCTCTGCAGTCCCAGAGGTGCCCCATAAAAGGACTTTCTGAAAATGTTTTGTGGTCTGTTTCTACCCGAACATCTTTACCATAGACATAGACATAACTCCTACATACATGCACAATTACTAACAGTTCCATTTCTAAGTTTTGTTTGACTGTAAATGCTCTTAAACCAAAAGCAACTCATCTATCTTATTGTAAGATCACATCTACTTGCAACACAACTGGTTCAGTCCAATGAATAATTTGGGGGGTACTGATTTTACTGTTTACTGCTTACTTGTGTTACTATTACTCTGGTTGGTTTAAATGCCAGGTATGATGCAGTTAAAAATTAGTTATGATCCTAGCTAAAGTAATACTAACCTACAACTCACCATTTTAGTGTACCTTAACTTTTCCTCTTCATAGATATTTTTTAGGCCTTAGTGAAGCTTAACTGTTGATGTAATACTTTATTCACATTTTGAATCTACAGGGCTAAAAGCCTAAACAAACTGCACCCCACAAGATTGGTGTGTGCTGTTTCTGAAGGACTCTTTCACATTTCATAAATTGTTGCACTGAATTATTTTCTTTTTCTGCCAGGCCATTTTTCCAATTGCCTTTGGGGCAGAAGTTCTGTCAGTTCTAATCTCACACCAGAGAGGTGGACTGCTGATGCCACAGTGCATCATAAGGTGGGCGCTGCACTCCAGAGTGTGCTTCCCTTTGGATGAGACATTAAACTGAAAGCCCATCTGCCTGAGTTTGGTGTAGCTCAGGTGGATATAAAAGATCCTATGGCACATATTGATAAAAGAAGGGGAAGTTCCCTGATGCCCTGGCCAAATTTCCCCTAGTAGTATAAGTACCACCTTGGGTGTCCCTTGAAAAAAGGCTACTAACTTAGGGGGACTAACCCAGCAAAGGACAAGTAAAGAAATAAAATAAAAAAAAAATCCTCCAAGTCATGACACAGGAAGGCACCTAAACTCTCCGTTTCCTTACCTCTAGTCATGGTCTCCTATAAATGAACTCTTCTAACATAAATTGTTTCTTCATCTTCAGAATTCTTCTTTCTGTGGCCTCTGAATCACCTTTATCTCCATGGTTGCAACATGGGAGGAATAGTTAACTGTCAGAGAAGTAAACAAATTATGGAGAGGTATACATAGGTGTTCTCCTACTCCTCACCCTCTCTACATTGTCCAAATGCAACAAGTCTTGGCATCCTGTGCAGCAGTACTATTAGCCTTTCTAGTTTATTGGAAAAAGGGATGGTTATCTATCTGAATTTTGCCTGCTCCATCTCTTCTCAAGGAGGATGCTCTAGAAGTTAGAAGTACCACACTGGTGGAAAACTTGAGCTATAACTTTTGAACTATATGACACCAGTTATCTCTTCTTTTTGTCATGTTTACTTGATGACCAGTAACACATTTTACTTGTATACATACAACCAGTTTTCTATATTTGTATGTGTGCCAGAGTCTTAATTTTCCTTCCCAGACCTGTATCTAAGTGTTCTTATTAATTTGAGAAATCTTTTTCTAATTTGATGGGACTCAATTCCCGCCCACTCTAGAGTAACTGAGAACTGGTTTAGGAGGTTTGGCAAAAACAGCCTAATAGGATATTTTATGTTTAATTTTTATGAAATACATGCTGTAAGAACAAAACTGTTAAGCGGCAAGATGTGATGGTGAACAGAGCAGTGACAAGGAGAGGGA